>NC_041229.1:80591188-80597034 GCF_002837175.3 Physeter macrocephalus
AAATAGATAGCTAGTGGGAAGCAGTTGCATAGCACAGGGAGATCAGCTCGGTGCTTTGTGACCACCTAGAGGGGTGGGATAGGGAAGGTGGGAGGGAGGGAGATGCAAGAGGGAAGAGATATGGGAACATATGTATATGTATAACTGATTCACTTTGTTATAAAGCAGAAACTAACATACCATTGTAAAGCAATTATACTCCAATAAAGATGTTACAACAAAACAAACAAACAAAAAAGAAATAGGTATTAAAAAAAATCTACAAACAATAAATGCTGGAGAGGGTGTGGAGAAAAGGGAACCTCTTGCATTGTTGGTGGGAACGTAAATTGATACAGCCACTATGGAGTACAGTATGGATGTTCCTTAAAAAACTAAAAATAGAACTACCATATGATCCAGCAATCCCACTACTGAGCATATACCCTGAGAAAACCATAATTCATAACGAGTCATGTACCACAATGTTCATTGCAGCTCTCTTTACAATAGCCAGGACAGGGAAGTAACCTAAGTGTCCATCAACAGATGAATGGATAAAGAAGATGTGGCACATATATACAATGGAATATTACTCAGCCATAAAAAGAAATGAAACTGAGTTATTTGTAATGAGGTGGATAGACCTGGAGTCTGTCATACAGAGTGAAGTAAGTCAGAAGGAGAAAAACAAATTACCGTATGCTAACACATATATATGGAATCTAAGAAAAATATAATAATGATTCTGATGAACCTAGGGGCAGGACAGGAATAAAGACGCAGAGGCAGAGAATGGTCTTGAGGACATGGAGAGGGGGAAGGGTAAGCTGGGATGTAGTGAGAGAGTGGCATGGACATATATACACTACCAAATGTAAAACAGAGAGCTAGTGGGAAGCAGCCGCACAGCACAGGGAGATCAGCTCGGTGCTTGGTGACCACCTAGAGGGGTGGGATAGGGAGGGTGGGAGGGAGAAGCAAGAGGGAGGGTATATGGGCATATATGTATATGTATAGCTGATTCACTTTGTTATATGGCAGAAACTAACACAATATTGTAAAGCAATTATACTCCAATAAAGATATTAAAAAAAAATCCCCATGGGTGCATGGGTGGGGCGTGGGACCAATCATTGTCTCCCCTTATGTTGAGAGCTATCGCAGAGGTTATGTGCAGGGTTCAGTGGGGCACGAGAGGGTATGCTCAACTTTTCCCGAAGAGGTTGGGAGAGACCTCAGGGAGGAGGTGGTGCATCAGTGGAGTATTGAAGAATGAGTAGGGGTTCACCAGGAAGCCACGGAGAGGCAGCTGTAGCTCAGGTGTTACATACATGCAGTCTGGAAGCAAAGTGCCTGTAGTCCATTCCTAGTTCTATCACCATAAGCTTTGTAGACTAGGATAAGTTACCTAACCTCTCTGATCCTCAGTTTCATTTTCTATAATAGGAGCAACTATTGTGGTACTCTATAGGATTGTTCTGATGGCTAAAAGAGTTAAAACACGTAAATCTCTTAAAATAGTGTCTAGTACATTGCAAGCATGCAGTAAATGTTGGCTCCGAAAAGAGAAAATTGCCCCTGCAAAGGTATAAAGGCGAGAAACAGCATGGTAGAGTGGGTGAGCAGCTGGCAGTTCACAATGACTAGCACAGGGCGTTGATGGGGATGCAAGGGACGCGGTGAGCTGGCAAAGCAGTGGGAGATGAAGCCACAGATGACAGCAGGAGCCCGATCGTGAAAAAGCTTGTACGCAATGCATGGATTTTCTTTCCTAGGGTAGTTATTCTTCACCATGATGTGTCTCTGGAAGGAAATATCAGAATCACTGGGTAGGCAGTATATTTTGTTCAAAGCGTATTCAACATTTATACATGCCCACTGTTTTGATAATGCACACTAGCAAACTCAGGGACAGGCAAACTCTTCCTGACACACAAGGCACTCTGTCTTCAGAGTGTGTGGGATCTGCTGCTTCAGAGAAAGGCGAGGCAATGGGGCAGATCCAAAGCTCGGCAAGAATGAGATTTTTTTTAAACTCTGGGGATGTGAGGGGCTGAGAACACTGGAGTGGGAAATAGGGAGGCATTGAAGGGTTGCAATCAGGCGAGAGTCATGATGAGCCTTGCATTTTGGAAAGAGGACTTTGGTGTCAGTCTGAAGGATGCACTGGGTGGTAGAAGAAGCTGGTGAGTGCTGGAAGCAGACGAATAGAAGAATTTTGCAATGGTCCAGGCTAGCGATTATTAGGGCTTTAATTAAGGGAGTGGTCATGGAGATGGAGAGGAGGGGCACAGTCTTTATGGTGCAATAGATGGATAAGGGATGTCATAAAAGTACCCAAATAGCTGAGTGCTCTTGGATTCCTCTGCCCATGACAGGGTCCTTGGCCCTCATTGTAAGCATCTCCTTGTCTTGTCTCTCAGATAAGACCGAACAGATTCATCCTTTGAACTCAGATTTGTGAGTTCCTACACTGTGGCAGGCCCTGTGCTAGGCAATAAAAGTGAAGATCGAGACTGTTCTCTCCTGGGATTATCTCATTGTGTATAGTCAAAAGACCACAAATAATCTTGACCAGTAACGTGGGTTTTTTCAGCTGAGAGCCAGAAGCACAGGAAGGTCATTTCTTAAAACCCATAATCAGGCAGATTTCCTCCAGGCTGGTTTTACAACCAGGTGCAGACCTCATTTCAGAATCCTGCCTGACTCAAGAACACTGCCTTTGCTGTTAAGTAGAGACGTGAGGGGAGAAGAGGGCAGCCAAAACCGTTCTGTTTTCACACCCAAATCCCTGGGGATTAGGCTCATCATCATATGGTGACTGGGAGGCTTCTGACAGGAAAAGCCAAGACATAAATCCTGTCCCTTGTAAAACCATGCGGGAAGTAGGCCAGCCCATGTTTGAGCGCCTCGTTCACAAAATCTCTCTGATCGGCAGGAGCGTCACTCAGCATCTGAATGCCTGTGGTTTCCCACCTATAAAGCGATGGGGACAGCCTGCTCGCTGTTGCTGTCTTCTTCCCAGGGGAGGAGGGAGATAGATGCCTGTGTGGATGCTTTCACGGTCTCTAGCTCTGAGCGTGTTAGCAGAGGGTGCTTCTTGGAAATGTGATGTCTCCTCGTGCAAAAACAATGTTTCTTTTCAAACTTTATTTTTACAATGATTAGCTGACCATGTAATTAAACCTGCACACAGGCCAAAGGATGTTGGGCAAATGCAAAAGGCAGAACACAGCAAAGATGCTGAATCTCCCTTAGTGAAAAGGGGAGACTCAGGGTCTTGGCTCCTGGCAGGGTCTGGGAATCTGAGCTAGGCAAGGGGGTTGGAATGAGAGGGGTGTTTCGGAGGCCGGTGGGGTCTTCATTTGCCTATTGCCTCCTTCCAATTCGTGGAACAGAGTGGCTATCTAAGGAGAGACATCTTGGGGTCAAACCAAAATCCATACAATGCCAGACTGACTTTCCAAGGTCTTTTGGAAAAGAGTAGAGAAAGAGAGAGACTCTATATGGTAAGCCCTGGGACAGAGACTAAGAAACTGGTTAGGAGTTTTAAAAAAATTGACAGAGAGGATAGGAAGCCTGGATAAGCTTTCTGACCTAAATAAAGAACAAGGGGATGAAGGCTTTGAGTACATCCAGTAAAGCAGCTATAGAAGTACTGACCTGACTCGCCAAGATACCAGGATCTGATTCTGGATGCCCCACCCACCTGGGGAATCAAGGAACTGGAGAGCAGGATTTAGCTTCCCATTTTACAGATGAGGAAACTGAGGCTGAGGGAAGTGAAACAAATCACCCAAGTTTATACATCTAGTGAATAACAGAGCCAGGATTAAATCCAGGACATGTGACTCTAAATATCATATCCTTTGCATTATACAAAATGTTTTACAAATGTCTGAAGAGGGGCAAGAATTCTGGGTTCCCAAATTACAAGACAGATGTGAATCAACTGAACAAATAAGATTGGCAGTGGGTGCCAATAACTGGAAATGAGCCAGGGAGGTACCGAGAATGCAGAGCGGGAGTACAGAAAGGCAGGCATCTCCAAGGCATGCAGATGACGTTGGGTCTAGAAAGGGGACTGGATTCAGAGGTGGGGTCCACCGCAGAGAGATGTCACAGGACTATCAAGACAGACACACACTTGTCTGGCAGCTGAGGGATACAGGTTGTTCTCTGAAAGACATTTACTACCTCAGCTTCTTAAGGGGAACACGCAGGGATGACTACATAATTAGAGGGTCCCAGTGCAAAAGGAAAATGTGGGCCACTTGTCCAAAAAGCAGAAAAAAGGTGTCAAAGGTATTAGAATATAACACTTTTCCCTGCCTTTGGTTCTCTTTCTCAATCTGTCCTTGTATTTTTATTTGCTATTTAATGTTGCACTCCCTCAGGCATGGGAATTCTCACCAGGTGAGTGCAGCCCTCACAGACATCTGAGGTTCCACTCTGGCTCTGCAATTTGTCAGGTGTGCAAGCAGCCCACCAGCTGCAGGGCGCCCCCTCCTGCCACCAAGCACAGTGCCCAGGCTGGGGGGCGAGGAAGACATCCTCCCCTTCCCACAGGCCCACGGTCCCAACTCACTCACAGTGCACGGCTGATGTCCAAGGGATGGCAACCTCTGTCCCAGGATGCGCGCGGTACTGGGATGGGGGCAGTCAAGGTAATGCCAGCCCCATCAGGAATGGCTGCCACCATGCTGCCATGCTCACCTCAGCTTCGATCCCACTGTGCTTGCACCTGGGCCCCCGCCAGAGGCAGAGGGCAGGGGTGGGGAGGTCAAGCAGGTTGGTACTTGGGGGCAGGGGAGTGGGCTACTGAGAACCCACCCTGGGGAGGCAGGAAGGCAGCAGGAGGAAGAACGAGTGTGAGCTGAGCCTCCAAGTCCCTGGAACATACTCTATTTTCGTAAGTCAAAATATGACTTATGAAATGCAGTATCAAAGGTAACATTATCAAGAATTTCAAGGTGGTGACCACAGAACATTAAACCCCCAAAGCAGCGTTCTTTTAAGGGCAGGGTCCTGGTTGCACACTCATGAAACCAGCCCTGAGAATATGCAAATCCCAGTAGCAATGGCTTTAAACAGAGTACCACCCAGTAATCTGAGGAATGCTAAGGTCCCCATCCCCCCCACCCCCCGACCAAGCCTTCTAACTTCCTACGGTCAATGTCCAGATGGCTTCCGTGATCTCCCTGGAAGTCAGGAGAATTTCCTCTGTGGTGCCTGGTGCTGTACTCCATTCTGCAGCCTCTAGTGCTGCTGCAACTACTGTTGCTGTCTCCCTGACCCAGACAGGTAAGAAGGGCTCTCTTCCTACAGGTGATTATGTGTCACTTATTATGTTCTAGAAGGTGTGGCCTTTGCATTTCTCCTATACCCTGAATCGTAGAATTTGGAAAAAGTGTTAGCACTACTGTGACTATATAATTACCTTATCATCTGCATTGAACAGGAAAGGGGGTTAAATTAATAATTATACAAGGACAACTGGAGTAAATGGAACAGTCTCAGGCAAACCAGGACCCAAGGTCATCCCACCTGGGACTGAATAAGAAGACATTTGGTTGGTCTTATGCAGTGTCACACACTTAAAACTTCTAATACTGACACCTCAAACCAGTTCCTTAATATGAATCCCATGCATCTCCATTCTCTCCCTCCTTACGGTAGCTTCCCAGCACTTGCAAGAGAAAGGTCAGCCCTTCCCTGCTCTAGCTCTGTTTCCCCAATAATATTCCTAATCTCAGTGTCTGTGAACCCAAACAACAGTTGTGAAGTTCCTCATACACTTTCTCTGCTACGAAGCCTAGGTGGTCATCATTCAAATTTTTTTTTTTTTTTTTTTTTTTTTTTTT
>NC_041229.1:80597146-80624564 GCF_002837175.3 Physeter macrocephalus
GGCATGTGGGATCTTCCCGGACCGGGGCACGAACCCGCATCCCCTGCATCGGCAGGCGGACTCTCAACCACTGCGCCACCAGGGAAGCCCATCATTCAAATTTGATTTTTAGTGAGCTGTCTTGGGGCTCCAAGGTTTGGAGTGGGAATGGGAACAGCGATGAAGGTGTCTCTGGTGTCCTTGCTGTGTCTGTAAGTGGATTGATTTTTCTTTACTTTCCAACAGCTATCGGGAAGCACTGAACACCTACCCCCGCACATCCGTGTGTGCTAATGCTATTTCAAAGGTGCCAGAGGATTGGTGTCACTAGCTGAGAAATCTTAATTGGCCTTAAATAACATATTTCAGAGTTCAGAAGGGATTTTATTAATGATTTCATTCTAAAGGTAGAGTTCACTATTGTTTAACCTTTGCTATAAAGGTAATTGCTCAGCCCGAACTATTGTTCTAAGAGGGTGAAATCATTCTTACCTTTTTTGAAGAGACTATCAATATAAGAGAGATTTCCTTTATCCTGCTATGAGCCCCCCCCCTTTTTTTCCCCTCAGATGCTATACCTCTTCCCTCCATGGGAATGTGGTCACAGAAAATCAACTCACTGGGTTTCCCATTTGACATCTGAAATGATTTTTATCTTCGTATTATTTTTCTTGAACAAGAACCACCTTTTTGAAGAGTTCTATTTATGCCAGGAAACACAAGTATAACCTTTTTGGTTCCTTCTGAAAAAAAACAACTTCAAGGGGGTATAACTTCAGTAGTGTCAGCCCTAAGCACTTGGGAAATTTATGGCTCAGCAAGGGTCTCCTCCAAATCTTCCCTTACAATAGGACAATAGTGGGAAGCCTAATCTTAGGCTCTCAAAATTCTGTTATCACTTAATAATTTTGTTTGAAAGTTACCATTCAAGCAGCTATCTTCCCACTCTTCTTTCCCTCTATATCAGTCTTCCTTACTTTATTTTTTTTTCTTTTTTAAAATTGGGCTAGGATCCACAAAGTGAACACAAAGCTTTTTGATCAATCATTTTTTGAGAGTCCTGTAGCACCCCAATTCAGCCTCACCAATATTATAGTCACCATAAATTTATTACATAAAAATATATGTTTGGCCGAATAAATGTGATAGGCTGAATTGTGTCCCCTCAAAATTCATGTCTAAGTCCTAACCTCCAGTATCTCAGAATGTGACTACATTTGGAAATAGGGCCTTTGAAGAGGTGACTAAATTAAATGAGATCATTAAGGTGGGTTCTAATCCAATATGATTTAGTGTCCTTATGAGGAGAATAGATTAGGACATAGACACACACAGAAGGAACATACTATGAAACATACTGGAAACAATCTCTTGCCTAATATATGTACTGAGATTTTTTATCACTCTATGGCTTACCTTTTCATTTTCTTGATGGTGTCTTTTTTTTTTTTTTGTGGTACGCGGGCCTCTCACTGCTGTGGCCTCTCCCACGGCGGAGCACAGGCTCCGGACGCGCAGGCTCAGCGGCCATGGCTCACGGGCCCAGCCGCTCCGTGGCATGTGGGATCTTCCCGGACCGGGGCACGAACCCGCATCCCCTGCATCGGCAGACGGACTCTCAACCACTGCGCCACCAGGGAAGCCTCGATGGTGTCTTTTGACAAGCAGAAGATTTTAACTTTAATGATGTCCATATTTATCCATTTTTCCTTTTAATAATTGTTAATTTTTGTGTTCAAAGATATCCAAAAGTTACAAAATAATTTCTCCTATGTTTTCTTCTAAAAGCTCTGTAGTTTAGTTTTTACTTTTAAGTATATGATTAATTTTAAGATTTCCTTTTGTATGTATATGGTATAAGGTAAGGGTCAGTGTTCAATTGTCCTAGCACTGTTAGTTGTAAAGACTCTTCTTTTCCCATTGAATTACCTTGGCATCTTTGTCAATAATTTATTGACCATATTTCTGTGAGTCTATTTCTGGACTCACTATTGTCCAATTGCTCTGTATGTCTGTTCTTATGTCAATACCACATCCTCTTAATTACTGTAGCTTTATAGTAAGACTTCAGGTCCAACTTTGTTCCTCTATTTCAAAATTGTTTTGGCTATTCTAGGTCCTCTACATTTCTGTATAAATTTTAGTATCAGCTTATCGATTTCTCCAGAATCTGCCAGGATTTTAATTGGGCTTGTGTTAAATCTATGGGTCAATTTCAGAAGAATGGGCATTTTAATAATGAAATCTTCTTATGCATGAACATATGTTTTCTTTCCAATTTTTTAGGTCTTCAGTGACTCAGCAATGTATTTTGGTTTTCACTGTACAGGTCTTGTATACATTTTGTTAAATTTATCCCTAAGTATTCAATATTTGTTGATGTTGGTAAATGATATTTTTAAAATGTTATTTCCTAATTGTTTGTTCCTAGTACATAGAATTACAATTGTTTTATATATTGACATTGTTTTCTGAGGCCTTGTTAAAACCCCTACTAGTTCCAATAGTTCTATTGTAGATTCTTAGAATTTTCTATGCACACAATTATGTGTCTGTGAATAAAAATAGTTTTACTACTTCCTTTCCAATCTATATGATCTTTATTTCTTTTTATCGCCTATTGCACATGTTAGATTGCCAGTACAATGTTGAATAGAAATGATGAGAAGAGACATTCTTATATTTTTCTGTCCTGAGTGTAAAAGCATTCACCATTTTGACATTAACTTTGATGTTAGCCTAAGTTTTTCCACAGATGTCCTTTACCAGGTTGAGGAATTTCCCCATCTACTCCTAGTTTGTTCATGGCTTTTACTATGAATAAGTGTTAAATTTTGTCAAGTGCTTTTTAAAAAAAAAATCTATTGGGATTATCCAATGATTTTTCCCCTTTAGTTTGCTAATGTGACAAATAAATTTGATTGATTTTCAAATGTTAAACCAAACCTGAATTTCTTAGATAAAGTCAGCTCCTATTGGAAGTCCCGACCAGCATTGTGCTGCCTCATCAAAGGAACCAGCAACAGCTGAGTGGAGCATCTTCCTCAGAAGTCTGAGCACCAGCTCTGCAGGGACTTTTCCTCTGAGACCCCGAAGTATGCAGGCCCTTCTCAGAGGCCTGAGGGCCAAGTACTCAGGGTCAATTCTCTGGGTAGCTAATTTCTAGTAATCCCACCTCCTCCTATTCTCCTCCCAATCCTAGGGCTCATGGTGCTTTCATAAAATCACGGTTTCTCAGAGTTGAAAATACCTTAGAGATCATTTAGTATAACCTTCCAGCCAATGCATGAATCCTTACTACAATGTTTCTGTTAAATGGTCATCCATGCTAGGCTTGAAATCACTTGAGACATTGAACCCAGTATGTCCTGCAAATACAAAGAAGTTAAGGAAATCAAGGTTAAGAAGAGATACTGTTATAGTTGGTGCTTTAGCTTTCCTGAGCAGTGCTAAAAGGCTATTATCCACCGTTTAATGTTTCAGTGTTTTTGTTTTTGTTTGCTGGGTTCTGCAAACTCTATGGACCTACTCTCTGGATTCCATGAGTTATTCATGGAAAAACTTTTTAAAAATTAATTTCTATAGAAGTCTTAAAAAATAATATAGGTAGGATGATTTCCATGACCATAAAGAGCTTTAACAGAGTAGCCACACATTTTCAATGCCCGTGTTCACTTTGTGTTTGTATTTACAATCTACTTGAGAGACTATTATTAGTTAAGAACAAAGACACTGGATCAGGGGGCCTGGTTAGAATTCAAGATCAGCAACTCACTATATGTGTGACTTTGGGCAAATTATGTTGCCTATCTGTGTCTCAGCTTCCTTGTATGTAAAATGGAGATAAACTATCTCATTGATAGGATTGTTGTGAGGATTAAATGATTTAATATATTAGAACAATGCCTGACACATGGTAAGTGCTATATAAATGTTTGGTGGTATCACTAGACAGTATTAGCTTAATTATTGCCAGCTATTAACAGAAGACAGAATTCATATATACCTTAATCATTATGTTTAAGTGAACACTAAACATCAAAGCACATTGAACAAAGGATTCATAGTACTTGCAGTATATAAAGTAGTAAGAGAATCAAGTAATTATATGGTACAATGTATTGTAAACATGCCCCACAACACAGAGAGTAGCAATTTAGTTTCACTAAAATAATATCACATTAATGTTTGCCATATTAATGTTCATTTAAGTGTTAACTGCTTTTATAGTTTGCTTATATTTAATTTTCAATTGGTTTTCTACTTTATGTCATAAAGATTAGAAGCAAGTGGAGTTTACGTTTAGTTTTATGTTGTACATATTTAAATAACATGCTACTGAAGATAATTTGTCAACAGTGAAAGTCCATGAGACAATTTTTCCCTTTAAAGTAGGTCCATGCATTACTCAAATTTGAGAACTACTGATATAGCAAGGCCAGTCCTAATGAAGCACTATCCCTGGTGGTAGCTGTAAGTGGAAAAGACATGAGACAGGTCATTTCTGTCCAAGGCCAGCCATGAGGGAACCAGTGGTGGCCACTCTGAAGCTCCTAAATCAGGGAGGCTCAGGCACCAGATTTAGGATCCAGGTAGGAAACTGGGAAAAGGAACACCTAGAAGAGATTAAGTACCTTTGATGGAAAAAAAATGAAGAGCCAGAGGTGGGTTGGATGATGCAGAACCAACAAGCGTTTGAGTTCATTTAAGTGCCAGACACCGCCTTCATAACAAGTCAGTCAGTTGAAGGCCTTATTCTCCACTTTTCACATGAGGAGAATGAGGTTCAGGGAAGATAATAACTTGCCTACAGTCACAGAGCTAGAAAGTAGCAGAGCCGGGGCTCACACCCAGGCTGCCTGGCTCCAAGCTGATCATCTTGCACTATCGCTTTGTCCCTGAAAGCCACAGGCAAGCTCTGAGATGAAGACCTGTGACTAGAATCCCTGCCCAGGAATTCCAGAACACAAGCCTTATTGGAATGGCAAGACCAGAAGGGCCTCTCTGAGTACTTCTTGGCTTCTGATCCACAGAGGGACGAGGCCTGTAGTACCGGGTACTTTGATGGTTAATTTTATGTGTCAACTAGACTGGGTTATGGGATGCCCAGATAGCTAGTTACACATGATTCCTGGGTGTGTGTCTGAGGGTGTTTCCAGAAGAGATTACCATTTGAATTGGTGGGCTTTGAGTAAAGCAGATGGCCCTCCCCTATGTGCATGTGTATCATCTAACCCACTGAGAGCCTGAATAGAACAGAAAGGCAGAGGAAGGGTAAATTTTCTCTCACTGCTTGAGCTGAGACAGCCATCTTCTGCCTTCAGTGATACTGGTTCTTGGGCTTTCAGACCCAGACTGGCTCTCGGGCCTTCTAACTACACTACTGGTTTTCCTGGGGCTCCAGCTCACAGACAACAGATCATGGGACTTAGCCTCCACAACTGTGAGAGCTAATACTGTCACCCAAAAACTGGGTTTGCCTCTTAGTGGGTGTTGAGCCAAAAGACATAACCAAACCAAAGATCTGGAGAAGGAGGGATTTATTATTACTTGCAGCAAGTAAGGAGAACACCGGGGATCCTTCCCAAAGCAGTGTCTCCCCTAACAGCAAAATTGGGGACGTTTTAAGCTAAGGGTGCATGCATATCCATCAAAGGGTTTCAGCGATTGACAGAGTCCAAGCTTTAGTTGATTCAAGTCAGGTGGGTCAGAAAAGGTGAACATCATCATCCCTTAGGTTCCTGTTGATCTGGTGGTTCAGGCTAATCTTTACTATTGAAACAGAACTGGGAGTCTTTACAACTGATTATCTTTGCTATTGTTACTTCTCTTGCCTGATAACAGTTGTTTGTTTCTGCATTATCCCCCCCACCCACAAGATCATTAATTACTGAGACCTGTTCAAGGGCAAGCACTGTGGCCAGGCTTAGCTCACTAAATGGCTTAGGCCAAAAATGGCTTCTCTTATGTCAAGAAAGCCATGCCTGGTTCTCTTTCTCCAGGGACCCCCTACCCTAGCTGCTTATAATACCTCACTATAATTAATCTCTTACTAGTACTGTATATATATACATATATACATATATATATGTATATATGTCTTTGGGGTTCTGTTTCTCTAGACAACCCTGATTAATACAGTTAACACTCTCAGAGTCAGCCAGAGGGCTGGCTCTCAGCATTCTGACAGTTCTAGCTGCAGCTCAAGCTGGAGGAGCATCTCTACCAGGAGCTTCTTTCTTTCCTTAACCCAACTATGTTAAGGAAGAACTACTGCCATTTATTTTCATAAGTGGGTTCATGACCTCAAATAGTTGTAGATCCAAATATGCCTGGGAAAAATAGGCTTTTCCTTCCTCAGTTTACATGTCATTTTCTGCTAAGGAAGTGGAGGTGTCCATGTCTTACTGCTGGGAGAATCCTTTTCTCCCAGAATAGAGTGGGTGATGGAAGAAAGCATAAGGACAAATGCCTCCCTCTCCCTCCACTCAAGTTTTTGCATTTTACTGGTTCTTCTCCACTAGAAAGCTATACGCCAAACCTATAATCCTCAAACATTCACATGACAAGTTAGAGTTAAAACACCCCTAGGGGGGACTTCCCTGGCAGTCCAGTGGTTAAGATTTTGCCTTCCAATGCAGGGGGTGTGGGTTTGATCCCTGGTGGGGGAGCTAAGATCCCACATGTCTCGCAGCCAAAAAACCAAAACATAAAACAGAAGCAGTATTGTAACAAATTCAATAAAGACTTTAAAAATGGCCACATCAAAAAAAATCTTTAAACCAACAACAAGAAAACACTCCTAGTTGCTCAATTTTCAGAAAGCCCAGTCCCCGAACACAGAGACCACTTTTGTGAAAATGCCCATTCCTTCCTCCTTCGCAGTGTTCCCTAGGGAGTCCTAGAGACTGAGAGCCTAGTTCCATCATAACTAGGCTCGTCCAGCTTCTGCTACAATGTAGGGTAAGGGCCACTTAATATTTCTTCCAGGGGTTTCACAAAATTGTTAAGGTCAGATGTGGGTTTTGTGGAGTACAGTTAACATAAATATTTTAAAATTATTGATAGTTTAAAAAAGTTTCAGCTTTACAGCTAATTTTAGGTAATGTCCTGTAAATTCTTATAACTGTCAAATTTAGCAAAAACTTTATCAAGCTGTAAGGTTTGGAAAGACTCTTCACAGACCAGCTTCTGGCTCCATACATTCCAAACCTTGTTTCCACATATTCTCCACTCTCCACAAACTTCTGGTGCCACAGGAAATATTCATATCACAATATGACCTCTGGCCTCGAACCGTCAGGTCACGACGCCAGGTAAGTCAGCACAGAAGGCCACGGGACTGATTATTCCTGGAAGTTATCTCTGCACCAGGATGGCTAGCCATATAGGGAAGTGACCTTCATCTATGGGAATATGTACCACCAGTCCCAAGTTCATTGTGTCCCCGATTCCATTTCCCCTTAAGATCTCCAAAATGCCTATGGTCATTCCAATACTACTCGACATGCAGGAGAGTGTGAAAGAGAGGAGGGTGAGGGGGAAGGGGCCGTTTTAACTAAGTGCAGTTGAGTGTAACATACTGCAAATCTTACAAGACAAATGACCGCGTGAACACATTACTAGAGTTCTCCCCACAGTCCTGGAAGTCACTGATGCAAATAAGCCGTAAAACTTAAACTTCATTAAGCTTCATTAGCTTCCCAACCTGTCTCTGCCTTGCATTTTGGGTGTGTGAATTTCTTTTTCTTCACGGTCCGTTTTTCTTTAGTGTTCATAGTGTCTTTAAAGGTGCTCATATATTTCTTGATTTTACTTTCTTTATGAGATGGACTTCCTAGATTACTGAGATAGATCATTAGTCATTTAATTGTTATTTAAATAATGAATCTCCCTGCTGTGCTTTACCTGAATGCGTATTACAGAGAGTTGCCGTGGGGGAAACAGCGATTTGAAGGGCCTTGCACTTGTGACTTTCAATTTGGAACTTCAATCTAAAACTAAAATTTGTTATCTCTGACCGTGGCGTCTTAATATTTATGGTACTTCTTTTCTGGTTGGTCAGTAAGTTAGACCTCAGATACCTCATTTTCAGCTACTCAAGAGGGTGACGGCCCATCTCTTTGCAGTGTCCCTCATGACTCCCAAAAGTGAATTGCATGTACAACACATTGCCTATATGAGTTTAGTGATCCCAAACAGAATCTCCAAATTTGGTGAAAATCTGGACAGCTGCTGTCATGTGATTTTTATTTATTTATTTATTTATTGCCTCACCCTGTGGCTTCCCCAACCAGGGATCGAACTCGGGCCATGACAGTGAAAGCGCTGAGTCCTAACCACTGGACCACCAGGGAATTTCCCATGTGATATATTTATGAATAAACCCCAAATACTTTTACTTGTATGGTTTCATGCTCTACATCATTCCCTAAAGGATATGAGGCACTACATGATTATAATTTTTTTAATGCTGTTCTCTTACAAATAGAAAAAAACTAGAACCAAAAACGAAAAATAAAACTGGGAGGAAAACGAAATGGTGTAGAATGGTCAGAGGGCAAAGTTTGTACATAGAAAAGCAGAAATGCAAACATGATGACCACATCTGGGTTAGTGAACTCTGAACTTCTTTGTGAAAAATATAAAAAGGGAAACCTGATTAGTTATAAGATACACACAAATGAGCAGATCAAACCATCACTATTTTTCAGAAGCTCAGCTTTTCCTGGTTCTGAGATAGGGTTCAGGATGTATTTTATTCACTGTTTAAATTCCAGAGCAGTGCCTGGTACTTAGTAAACACTCATTAAATATTTGTTGGGAAAATGAATAAATGGATGCATGAAATCAATGTTTGCTTTCTCTAATAAGTTGAAAATTATTTAAAGGCCTGTCCTGTGCCTCATTCATCTTTATATTCCCTAAAATGCTTACTATGGTTCATTCTTTCATTCAACAAGCAGTTATTGAGGGCTTACTACGCGCCAGGCATTGTTCTAGGCTCTAGGAATGCGATAGTGAACAAAACATTCTAATGAAGAAACAAACAATAAATGAGATAATTTGTATATAGATGTATATATTTATATTTATATAGTATGTCAGATAGTGAGTGATCCTTTAATATAGTGAGCACATATTTGAATTCCATATGAATTCCAAGAGGAGCCCCTCCCCAAGAAAACCCTGGAGGGTCTTCTAACCAAGGCCTCACAATTGTGATATGACAACAGGATCTGGGGAATGGCTTCACTGGAGGCCTTAGAATGGTCCCTGGATTTTGTGCCTTCTGAGAGTGTCTGGGATGTCTTCTGAAAATCCTAAATCAGAAGACTGTGGGGTGGGAGACCTTGGAGCCCAGCCGCTGTCTTGGGAAACCCCGTCCTTCTCAAATTAAGCAGAGTGGGAGCCTGAACTGAGGCCATCTTTAGAAACAGAATTTCCTCAGGGCCCAGTTATAGCTCTGAGCCATTCTGCTTCCTACTAAGGGAACGCCCAGGATGGGTTCACCCTACTCAGCCAAATGCCCCCGGTCAAACACGGTCATTGGCCCCTGAAGAATGTTCCCCTCGCTTCTCCTTTGGCTCTCCTTCTGCATACAGGGACTGTTCCAGCATCCCTGTTATCTGTGGCGCCAAGACGACTAAGAGTCCCGTGACAGCAAGGGCTGGTAGGGCATGCTCTGGAGGCTGCCTGACGGCCAAGGCCCATTAACCTCCTTTTCCAGCTCATTGTTTTACAAGTGGTCATCGCCACCTCGCGCTCAGTCAGAAGCTAGTAGCAGCTTTATAGCCTACTTACAGAAAATGGCTCAGCACTTAGGCATTTTCTGGTGCCTCAGGGTTCAAAGTGAAATTAATTTCCATTACCTCCCATAATAAATCACCTCGCCCAACACATGTATGAAATTCCATTCAGGAGACTCAAGTCATTCTGGGGCTCCAGAGAAAAGCATACACCCTTCAGCTTCCACTTAATTTCTCTGCTTGGGGTAGAGCTGATGGGACCCTACAAAACAATTAGGTTCCAAGAGAGCCAATGGAATGTGAAGTAGCCCTAAAACACAGATGGGAAGCTGGCCTGATGATCCTGGGTTTATGTAGAGGAGAAGGAGGAATTCTTTCTCTCCTGGAACACTTTTTGGTCCCTGTCCTCTCGCTCTGTGGCCTTTTTTTTATTTTTTTTTTAATCACAGGCACAGATGATGCACGGAAGCTAATAAAGTGATCAGGACAATTGAAGCCTCCTCTGTTTGACATCATAATCTGGACCTGGTTGGAAACACTTCACAGCCTTTGGGGGGATGTGTGTGGCTAGTCATTCTAATTCTCAATCTTTTGATAAAAGAAACTGCTGAATGATCACAAGACCAGTGTACAGCTAGATAATGAAAAAAAGTAAATAGCAAGGTACAGCATCACTGAGACAAATCCATGGAGGCTGAAGGGATGATGAGCGTGACTCACACTCAGGGAATCAAGTCTGGGAATTTAAGGCAGAAAGGCAAAGGGAGAGGGAAGGAGAGAGGCCCAGAATTTATGCACTGGAAGGGTTTTACAAAGCCTGAGTCCAATCAATTGGACAGGACATTATAATAGTAACTAATGTTATTTGTTTGGGCCCCCACTGTGACTAAGGGACTAATCTGCAACATTTGTACCAATTACACCCCACAGAAACCCTATTATCTTGGTGCTCTTTCCATAAGAATCACAGGTAGAAAAGAAGGAGATGCAGATCCCCAAAGCAAGGAGCTGGGGGCTGGACGTGGTGACTAGAAGAAAGGGGAAGGGTACTGGTCAGACAAAAATAGCCCATATTCATGCCAGGCTCTCTCCACATAACACTCTGCATTGGTAGAACTGTCTGTAGTTCCACAAATTGAAAATTTTTGTTCTTAAAAATTAAAAGAAAAAAAATAGAAAACCTACCTCATAGGGTTTCTATTTTTATCCTCGTTTGCAAAGGAGAAAACAAAGACTCAGTGGAATAAGGAAAATTGCCCTAAATCATGTCACCAAGAAGTGATGGAGTCAGGTTTGGAACCCAGGTCTTCCTGAACCCAGAAATTAAGTTCTTAATATCATGCTGTTTCTCTGTAACTCAATGAGTTGGAAGCCCAACTGGGACTTAAATCTGCAGCCCAAACTAATGTTTTTTTCATAGAGATGGATGGATGGATGGTGGATGGATGAATGAAGTGATAGGGAGGTAGGTAAGTTGACAGATGATAGATAGATCGCTCGATAGGTAGATAGAATCTTTATAAGTGCTTCCTGATGACATAAGTAACACAGTCTCACTATACATACTCAAGCACTATAGATATAGGAAATGAGGGTGCCTTGTAAGCAAGCCCTCTGAAATAATTGCTACTGTTGGATAGAGAGGCCTTCAATTTTTTCTATTTATGACATAAATTATGCCAACATAATTTTGTTGAAAACAGAAGCACCTTTCCCTCAATTTTGCTGTGAACCTAAAACTGCTCTGAAAAATCAAGTCTGTTTTTTTTTTTTTTTTTTTGCAGTGCTGTGGCCTCTCCCGTTGCGGAGCACAGGCTCTGGACGCGCAGGCTCAGCGGCCATGGCTCACGGGCCCAGCTGCTCCGCGGAATGTGGGATCTTCCTGGACCGGGGCACGAACCCGTGTCCCCTGCATCGGCAGGCGGGCTCTCAACCACTGCGCCACCAGGGAAGCCCTCAAGTCTGTTTTTAAAAATGAAAGCATCTTATACATATTGTCCTGAAACTTTTTTCTTAATATATCACACAATTTCCTGAACTATATACATTTTTAGTTTGAGATCAAATTTTTACACAATTAATTGTTTCCTTGCAATGAACATCAGTTTTCTCAATTTATTGCTCGTGCTCTTTCCATTAACATGGTGGGTCTAAAACTTCAGCAGGCATGAGCATCATTTGGGGAGCTTATGAAAATGCATGTTCGTAGACACCAAGGCTAGAGATTTTTTTTCAAAAGATCTGGAGTAGAACTCGGGAATTTAGATTTTTTTAATGAACACAATTTCTTCCTCCAGGGATCTATAGATGCAAGTGATTTTGAGAACATACTTTGCAAAAAAAAGTTTACTCTTCGTCTTTGTATCTTGGCATTATAGTCCTTCCACTCTGACATTCAAACTTAAGAAACACCAATTAATTGGCTAAAGTGATATAAATCTGAATATGCGAATTTGAAATATAAATGCTGTTTGAGACCTAAATGGGCTTGCTTCTGTCTTTCTCATCCCCGCACTTGGCTCCTGTCTTTCATTATTTAAAATATGCCGGCTCTAGGAAAGCACATGGTGCAGAGAAAAGAGTTCCCAGCTCTTCCTCTAACTTGCTGGGGCAAATCACCTCAGTTCCCAGGCCTCGGGTGCATTTGTCAAGCCCAGTGATCTCTAAGACCCCTTCAGGCAGCACACTTCCCCATGCCCCATCACCACCTAGATGAGGGAGAATTCTGGAACTAGTAAAGAGGAAACTTCCCTTGTGAGAAGCCTTTGTGTGCTTCATTCATTCAGCATCTCATTTTTCAAGAGCCCTCATCTACTCAGAAGTCAGTGTTTCTCACCCTATTAATCTGACCCCCAGTCAGGAGAATGATCACTGCCAATGTGGATATGCACCTGCTGCAGGTGGAAACCAGGCACTCTAACAGTCTGTTAGACTGAAGCAGTCAGTGATTACTGGCCTTTCTACTTGCACAGCACTCTGTCTTTTACACACACACGCAGTCTGCCAAACAAGACAATTGTTTTATGAGGGAAAAGGTTGGAGAGCACATCCCAATTTTGCAGATGAGAAAACTGAGGCACAGGGAGGTTATGTGGCTGGCACATGATCCCTAAGTCAGAAGCTGTTGGGATCCAGGTCTGCTGAGCCCTGGTCTGATGCTCTTTGCACCAGTGCTAACAAGCACGTAGGGTGCATCACATTCAAATATATTTCAGATGTATTATACCACTCAGTCTTCACAATGGCCTTAAGAAAAAGGTACAGGTATTCCCGCGCCCCACCTTTTGTAAGTTCACTTTACGCCACTTCATTTTTACAAAAGACTTATATTAGTATCTGTTTTCGCTAACTGAAAGAAATCTGTAGAGGATTTTCTGCTTTCAGGGTAAAAGGAGAAAAGCGAAAATTGTGGTCAGCATTTGTTCCGCAGCAAGCTGTTTTAGAGGCGTCACGCACCCCGCGCAGGGGGAGTGACACTGCCCAGCACCTTCCCCAGGAGCCACACTCAGCATCAAGCCGACATACCTTTGAACCATGTCTGTGAGCACCTGTGCTTATTTATTTTGTGCATCCGTTAGCAAGATGTGTACTAAGGTAATTGCTTCTTCGCTTTACTCCATTTCTACTTATGAAAGGTTTCATAGGAAAACTTTACTTTCGGATAGCAGGGAAACCTGTATTATCACCTATTTTACAAACAAACCCAGAGCCCTACTAGACTTAAAATTTCCCCAGGGCAGGGTTTACATCACACGTGTCAGTGAATTCACCCTAAGTTACCTAGACTGAATGTGGCAGGGTGGGGACCACAGGCAGATCATTTCTTTGTTCAGCACAGACTTACAGGAAGGCTCTACCTGTGGTGCAAAGCCAACAGCTACCTGTGCAGTGAGCTCTGGGAAGGGGAGGGGCTGCAGAGCGAGAAGCAGACAAAGACCTGGATTCACTGATCACCTCCTCCATGCAGGGGCTTTACTTCCATTACTGCATAAACTCCGTCAGAATCCACCCCCCGGAGCTCCTGAAATAATGGATTCATCCAGCTTTTATATTTTAATTTATGCATTGAGACGACTCATACACTCCTCTTGTCAAGATCTGTGGTTAGGACAGCATATCAAGGATAACTATTGGGAAAAAGCAGCATTAACATCTCACCTGAATTCCAAGATCCAGGCTGGGTGGGAAAATTTCTTGAGACTGGCTGGAGACGGGCCTCAGTTCAGACTGAATGCCATTAAATTCAACAAGTCTCCACACAGTGCCATTCCTGTGGCAGGTGTGCCTTAAGCACTGACAACCCGAAAATGAGGAAGACCGTCCTGCACGCAGTCTGAAAGGGGAGATGGATGGGAAGAGATGGAGGCAACATAACCTGTGGGTTCTGGAGTCAGACAGCCTGGGTGGAATCCCTGCTCCAGCCTTTACTGTGTGACCTGGGGCAAACTTCTGAACCTCTCTGTGCCTTAGTTGTTTCACAGGTAAAGGGAGAGATATGATATTAGTCCTACCTTATGTATTATTGTTGCAAGGATCAAGTGACTTCATACATGTGAAGTGCTTAGGAGAATCCCTAGCATGAAGTAAGTATTACCATGAAACAATTGGAAGACAGGGTGAGAAGTACAGTAACAGAGATAAATCCAAGGCATGGAGGAGGGAATGGTGATTTCTTTCCAGAGCAGAGGGGGTCAGGGATGGCATCCTAGGATTTTCCCTAAGAGATGGCAGATGGAGGGCAGGTGCTACTATTACTGCTACTAAGAAAACAACTACCATCTATTGAGTGCTTGCTGTTTGCAGGCCCTGTGCTAGTGTGCTTGATATGAGCTATCTCACTTAATCCTCCCAATAGTGATTCCATGAGCTTGGCACCATATTACTATCATTGGACAGATGAGAAAATAGAGACCCGGAGAGGTTCAGTAACTCACCCAAGGCCACACAGCTAGTGCATGACAGAAGTAAGGCTTGAATTAATGATATTTGATATTGGAATAAACTTTTTAAACCATCAAGCTACATTTTAGTGGTTCTCTGTCCCACCCACAATCATTGAAAGCCACTTTCCTCACTTCAGCGTTTGACCCTTTAGAACCATCCATTTGCAGAGCTTGTGCATCAGTCTGTCTCTCCTGGCCCAGCCTGTCACATCAGCTGCCAGCCACTGTGCTGGGGCTGGAGGGGCCACCTACTGAAAGGGGGAGCTTTCAGAGGCCAAGACAGAGAAGAATAGAAAGGGGGCTGCCAGGGGAGCCTTCCGACTTTTCTCTCAGCCCCTGCTACAGGCATCACCCTCCCTCCACCCTTTCTCTGAATGACCCTGTGACGCCTGATGAAATTAAACCTGCCTCAACAGGAGCAAGCTATGGGTGCCTGGTTCCCTGGCACTTTTAGTCTAATTGCTGCCCAATGAATACAATAGCTCCCCGACTGTATTTTCAACAACACAGGTCTCTGAAGTCATTCAGAAAGGGCTGATTACCAATACCACTCACCCTCCTGTCTGAGGGCTGAAATCCAATATCAGCCGGGCTGTCCTAGTTTACTACTTGGTTTTCATCTCAACAAGCTCCCTCCGTCTCAGGTTTACTGTCCAGTTGCTAGACAGGAGCAATCTGTGACATCCCCCTAACCTCTCCCCTGCTTCTCACATCCCAGGGCTGCTAAACTCAGGATAGGGTCACAGGATTACTTTTCAGGTGAAGAATAGGAGCAGCAAACTCCAGCTGAAACCCATTTTGTTGAGCCACTACCTACTGACCTTGAAGAGACAACTGGTTCAAACTGTTCTGGGTTCGAGTTTGGAGGCCAGACAGAGCCTTGGCAAATTAGTCAGACCTGCTATTGCAGTTGGCAAGTGTGGATGCAACATTGGAACATGCCTGCCTGTAGCACTTGTCTTCACCCTTGGTCAGGCATGGAGCCTAGAGAAAAACCCAGCTCCTGATAACTAAATCTTAGATACCTCGGTGTTTTGGTTGTCAATTGCAGGGGAACAAAACAGTCCACCCCCAAACTGTGTGGCTTAAAACAACAGCTATTTCGTTATCTTTTTCATTTCTGTGGATCCACTGGGGTCAGCACCGTAGTTCATCTGCTGTCTTGCTTGGAGTCTTTACTGCAGCTGTTGGCTGAGGCTGAAGTCATCTGGAATATCTGAGATAACACATTCCCATGTCTGTCACCTTGGCCGGGGCAGCTGGAAGATTGAGCTCCGCTGGGACCATAAGGCAGTCTCAGGGCCTCTTCCTTTCTACATGGAGCCTCCGTATGATCTCTTCAACTGGGAAGCTGGTCTTATTATGTGGTGGTCCAGAGCTCCTCAAAGTAGAAGCTGTCAGTGTTTAAAGCTTAGGCTCAGAACTGGCACAGTGCCACTTCGGCATTCACTGGTTAAAGTCACAGGGCTAACCCACATTCAGAGAGGGACTTCACAAGAGTGTGAATACTGCTCAGTGGAAGCCATCTTTGGAGAGTAGCTATTACACTCAGTTATGCATTCACTGCTCTACACAAGCATGAATCACATTCTCTTATGTAAGCATACTTTTGTCTTACAGAAGTATCACTTGTTTTGTGCTTCCCGTAGGTGAGGCACTATGGTAAACGGGTTATGTCATTGCCTTTTTTAGGCCTACAAAAACTGAGAGAGCTAGGTATTGGTACCACCAAATGAGCAAACTAAAGTTCAGAGAGGTTGAGTAAACTTGCTTAAATCATCCAGCTAGTGAGTGATGGAGCTAGGATTAAATCTAATATCTGTGTGCCTGCAAAAATCTGTTCCTTTTTATAGATATGGAGACAAAAGTCACAGCATCATCACTTCTTGTCATTCTGGTACATGAGAAGCTAGCCACACTTGGCCAAGTCGGTATTTTGCCTGAGAGCCCAAGGATGCTGAGAATCAATGTGGCTATAAACTCAGAAGCTCTTTGCTCCAGCATAGTCGGGCATCCCACCCTGGGTCCCTGCCAGTCTCTGCTGTATGCTTTAGGTAAGCTCAGGCCCTGGTCAGGAAGTCTTTGGTTCTACTCAGCTCATTCTCATTGCTGGGGACCTGGACCTAGGAACTCAGCTCCCTGGCTAGATCCTTACCACTAGTTGTCCAGCCTTCTGCCTCAGTCTTTGATCCTTTTGCCTGGATCCCTGCTACTGGCCCTCCAGGAGTCTGGGACTCTCTTGCCCAGGTCTGACCTACCTGCTGACACTACCCTTCCCTGCTTTACCTGGCCTTGATCCTTACCCATCTAACCAGACAGTCCCCTGTTGCTGGTCTATTTTGATCTGTTCTTTTGTTCATTCATTCATTCATTCATTCAGTAGGTCAATCAGTAGCTGTTTATTGAGGGCATTTCACACCTGAGGCCCTGTTCCAGGCACTGGGAATGGGACAGGGTCTGAAATTGACATGTTTCCTGCCCTCATGGACTTTCAACTGGAGGACAATTAATAAATAAGCAAGTCACCAAAGTTACGATTGCTTGTGATAAGGAAATAAACAGGAAGAAAAAGAAGCGCAAGAAGAAAATTTAGTGTGCGTAGAAAGAGGCTGCTCCAGACAGCACTGTCAGGAAGGCATTCTCTGAGGAAAGGATATTGGCACACAGGCCTGGATAAGAAGAAAAAGTGGTCATTTTAGGTAGAGGGAACAACATGTATAAAGGAAAAGAGCTTTACATATCAGGAGCCATGTCAGTGGGTCTGTAGAGTTGTGGGTGGACAGGGGGAGAATGATCACATTTTGCTGGTTCCAACATGCTGACCCTTCATCCTGAATTTCATTAGGATTCAAGTAGTTCACAACAGAGAGCACTCAGGGAAAGGCGAGACCTTCTAGGCGACTTGGGGACCCTTCCTACACGATTTCATTTTCTGTGGTTCCCACTTAATTGCTTTTATAAAATTATTTACCTGTTTCCTATTTGTCTGCCTTCCTTATTAAATTGTGACTTATTTCCTCTCTTCATACAAAGTGTCACCATTATGTCTGTTCAGTAAATATTTGTAGATGGAAGGAAGGAAGGATGGAAGGAAGGAAGGAAGGATGGAAGGAAGGAAGGAAGGAAGGAAGGGGAGAGGGAAGGACACATGTTTGGTAACTAACCTGTCCCAGTCCTGCCATTTGTCATCTCTGGATTTATAAATCAGTTTTCATGAAATGAACCATCTCATTTGTGTGTGTCCTCAAGGTTTTTAGCAAAGCTGTCTCTCAGATGAGCTGGCAACGAGTTTCTCTACTTTGTTTTTTGCTCTTTCTGCTTCTTGGGAAGGTGCTGAGATTTTGCCAGGTGATACAGCCTGAGAGTCACCATTCATTCTTCCTGAACTCCCCAATGAAGAGGACTTTCATGCAAAGCCCACGCTCTGCCCATCACTCCTGGAACCAGTCTGTGGTAGTTCCCCACTTGCTGAATAGTAGTAGATTTTAATCTTCCTTTCTGGGTCTTTCTGTCTGTATTGGGACTTCCTAACTCTTGGCAAAGGCAGAAGTTTCATGGAGAGGACAGAAGGAGAATCTGATTCTGGTCAATTTGGTTTTGGTTAACTGGATGGGTGAAGATCTAGTTCAAATAAATGATCAAAGTGAGGCTTTGTATCAGCTAAGAATTTCACATCATTGCTGTTTCTTCATAAACCCAAACCCTCAGAGATGTTTACGTGAAACATAAAAGTCAACTCAACAAACACTTATTGAGCACATTTTGTCTCTGTACTGAGGATATGTTAACGTCATAAACCTAACCCATACCCCGGTTAGTAAAAAAGGTAGTAACTAGAAAGAATGGGAAAACTCCACAATACTATGGAGGGATATAGGATGAGCACGTAAGCCTGTGAATCAGGGCTGCAAATTTCAGTGGCTTAAGACCACAAGTGTTTGTTTCTCACTCATGCTAGGGTTCACTGCAGGTTGGCAGCAGATCCAAGCTAATGGAGCAACCAGCAGTGACAGAGGGATTCTAGTTCAGGCGAGTCTTCTACTACCTATGAAATGCTATAGACTGGCAGTGACACATGTTACTTCTGGTCACAACTCATTAGCCAAATCCAATCACAGCTCCTCACAAACAGAAGGGATGTAGGACATTCAGTCCTCCAATGGCATAGTACAGGTTGTTTAAGGGTGAGAAGTAGAGAAGTGGAAAGTGAAGCATGACTATCGGGGCACAGTAAAGAGCAGGAATAAAAGCTTCAGGGCAAAGGAGAGAATATTATTTAGGAAGACATAAACTTGGAGAATGAAGTGTGGGGAAGAAAAAAAGAATCCTTGGTCACCACATCCCACAGACATTTCCCGTATGAAAGAAGCAGCCATTCAATTTGTGGCCACAGATGGGTCCAGAAATAAGAAAAGCTACAATTCTCTCATTGTCTAACTGTAATATTCAAAATATCCAGCTAAAAGGACAAAGTTTAAAAAAAGAAAATGGCATCTTTCATTCCAGAATTGTCTCCTTTGAAGTACAAATGAAGTATTCCAATGCATGGGGGAAATGTCTCTCTTTATGCCATTTAAAGTAAAAGGTAAAGTAACACAGAGATACTATTTTACCTCCATTAAATTAGCAAGAAGAAAACATCGGTGATAACATCTAGGGCTATTGTAATTGTGGGAATATGCAACGCTTATAGGATATAGTAGAAAAGCAGTTTGGTAGAATCTTTGGTAAGCACTGTGACATTACATATTTTGGTAGACTGAATGACTGTTCCCAATTCTTTACGTCTCCCCTTTGCTCCTCTCTCTAGAGGTAGAGTGCATTTCCCTGACCTTGACTTTTAGGCTCAGCCATGTGAATTGTTTTGACTAATGGGGTGTTAGTAAGCATGATACAAATAGGGGTTAGAAATGTGCTGGTGTGGTTGGGTGTGCCCTCTAATGCTTTTATCACCTACAGAAGAACATGCCTAGGTTAACCTGCTGCTGTTGGGAGGAGGATGAGAGATACACAGAGTCAGCCCAGCTGGGCCCACCTTAGATGTGCTGATCAGCAGATCCATGAGAGTGAATATTAAATTACTGGGTTTTGGAGTGTTTTTACACAGTATGTTTGAAGTACTAACCAACCAATAAACATATCAAGCATCATTAACAATGTTAATATTCTTCAATCCTCCAAATACACTTTGAGAGCTTATTCAGGTGAATTCACACGTGTATCAGTCAGCATGGGCTAGGTTATTCTGATGTAACATGTGAGGCTTAACTCAACAACAATGTATTTCTCACTCATGCAACCAAATATAGGAAAACATTAACAATGTGTATTCAGTGGTAGATGTTTTGAACCTGAGTAATGTCTACCCATAGCATACAAATGGAGCAGTGAGAGAGAAATGAAACAGCTACCTAGACAGCCAGATGAGCAGAACATCGCCAGTAATCAGAGGGCTATGAAGTTTCAAATCAATCTCATTTGACATAGCTATTTCTCTTCTGTATGTTTAGCTTTTGTAACTAATTTAACAGAATAATTTTTTTAAACTTTGAATTAACATGCTCTTTCTAATTTTACCTGTAGTAGCAGAAGAATTAGAAACAACCTAACGGTCCAACACAGGGGGAATGGGTAAGTAAATTAAGGTAAACATAAGATCATAAAAGGTATTTACAGCATAATATTATGGAAAAAAGAGAAATAAAATTTCTAACAGTATGATTTTTAGTTATGTAAAATACTCATGTAAATGAACAAATTTTAGAAGGAAATATAACCTACTAAAAAATGTAGAGTGGGGCTTCCCTGGTGGCGCAGTGGTTGCGCGTCCGCCTGCCGATGCAGGGGAACCGGGTTCGCGCCCCGGTCTGGGAGGATCCCACATGCCGCGGAGCGGCTGGGCCCGTGAGCCATGGCCGCTGGGCCTGCGCGTCCGGAGCCTGTGCTCCGCAACGGGAGAGGCCATAACAGAGGGAGGCCCGCATACCACAAAAAAAAAAAAAAAAAAAAAAAAATGTAGAGTTGGGATGTTTTTTCTTTAAAGACCCTTTAACCACACTTTTATGTTGTTGTCAAAATAAAAGTTAAATGATTCATTAAATATCCTTCTGATGCTGCTTATCTGGGAAGCAACAGTTAGAAACTACATTTGCTATGGAATGCTAGCCCCCTGAAGAAATGAGATAGGGCCTATTTAAACATCTTAAGGGTATCAGATGCTAAGGTGTAGTAACTTGCAATCAATACCTGTAATTTGATGAACTGGTAACCAGATCCATCCACCTGAATCCAATCTTTTTTTTTCTCATCATAGACAAGACTAAAAACAAATAGCAAGGCTTTAAGCTATCAATTCAGGCGAAACACAGAATTTGATCTTTAGTAAACCTTAAAACGTTATCTGCACAAAAGGGAGATAGTTTGAGGGCCCGGAAAGAGGGGTGGCCCAACTGTTGAGACAGGACACTTCCCTTGGGACACAGCCAACAAGCACAGCGGCATTCTTACACACTGAACAATGCTCAGCTCTCCTCCCCTGGGGAGCCACGGCCCCAGAGCAAGGCCTAAGTCTCTGCCTCCCAGATGTCACATCAACAAACACATTTCTGATACAGGTCAGGGTCAAAGTTTTGGAGACAATTTCAGAAAGACTCAGGACCTCTGGATGTTATCTGGACATAGCTCTTAAACTCCCAAAACAGTAAAAAATTCAACATACATTTTTGCGAAATGTAAATAGGTAAATTCTCAACTGTTATAGTTCCAAGAGAAATCTTGATTTCTCAGTACACTTTTTTCAAAATAAAATTTTCATTCATCGTAAAGAAATCCACATTGAGTGTCTATTTCGAGCTCGAAGCAGGAGATAGGATAGGATAGGAAATAAGGAAAGGATCGGATAGGATAGGAATAAGGAAATAGGAAATAAGAAAGACAAAGGTCCTTTCCCTTGTGAAACTTACATTCTACCAGGGAAATTATAGATTAGCTCTGTTCTTCCTTCAATTCTTGGCTAGCAAAATATTAAGAGGTGAACATCCAAAGTAAAGATTCGTATTGGCTCTAAAGAATGATAATTAAACAATATATTAGCTAACCCAAATGAACTTCCTTACTCTAGCACCCAGAAAGACCTTTATCGCTTAGTCTCAAACACCCTGAGTATAGATTAATTATACCAACAAACTTTGTCTATGGGAGAGACAAAATACTAAATACTAAATCAAGTGCTAAATACTAATTCAAATACCAAAATCTTAGGATTTTTCTGAAAGGCTGATTTTGTTTGGACTACAGGAAATTTTGGATCTAATATTTCCTCTTCCTAACATTTGTGCCAGGTGCCTGTGATAAATTCCTCTCCATGTACTGTTTGGTTCAGTCCTTACAACTATCCTCTCAGGTAGGTAGCTATTTTTATCCCATTGTACAGAAGAAAAACAGGAATGCAGATGACTTTTCCAAGGAGGGAAAATCAAAATTGGTAAATTTAAAAATTCAGATTCTATTTCCTGCCAAAGGCTGTGCTCTTCCCACAGCTTGATGCTCATAGACTTCATGGTCAAAAGAAGTGAGGGAACTTATGAGGGATGAGGGATGAATGAAACAGCTAATAGGAGGTGATTATGAAAAACTTCATACCTCATAGGCATCCTTGTATTTATGTGGTTGGGTTGGCTGGGCATTTTCTGATTGTGTGGTGTGAAACATGGAAGAGTGAGGCTTTGAAGTCAGGCTGATCCATATCAGAATCCTAGCTCTTCAAGTTCTTAGTATTACCTGAGGCCATAGAGAAGTTACCGTATGACAGTGTCCATTGCCCTTTATCCAATGGTGATGATCATACTTAACCTCACAGGGTTTTTGTGAGGATTAAGTGAAGGAATGTTTGTAAAGCAACTATTGGAGTCCTTGCCATATAATAAGTTTCCAAATAATTAATTTATTTAGCAAATATCCCCCTAATTCTCCTTTGTAAATCTGTCTTTTTCAGGTATCAATAGATTAGGTCCAAATAAAAAGCCAAAAATAAAGATTTTTTTGGTGGGGCCCACAACAGCGTTTCCTGATAACAAATAGCTTATCCCGATAACAAATAGCTTATCCCGTTAACATGAAGTTAACCTTCCGAGGTTTTCTGTTTATTTGATGTTTCTTTTTTTTTTTAATCAGATTGTGATCTGGATCTCAAGTGATAACATTTCTCTGTTTATCTAAAATAATGTCCCTTAGCAATGTCTTGACACCCCTGCCCCTCCAGTCTAAGAGCATGAAGGGTCTCAAACGTACGAAGGGGACAAAGGCTTTCAAATCAGTACACCGGCCAGTTACTGTGCCAGACCAGCTACACTCAGTATCTCATTTCATCCTCTAAGTAACACAAGGAGATAGGTTCGTTTTAAAAATTGCACAGATGAGAAAGCTTCCCATGGCTAATAAAGTAATACATGGCAAAACTGAAAAATACAGGCTAACTCCACACCCTAGCTCTTTACCTCAACATGCTTGGTACCACCAGCTCAGGTATCCCACATACCAAGTATTCTACCTTTGCCCCTCCAGAACAGCTCTCTGGCCTCCACCACTCAGCTCTATGCTCAGGGAGGCTGGCTTTCATGAACAGTGTCAACAGGGTCCCCCACGCCCTAGTTTCCATTTGGGTGTGGCCAATGGGAGATGCCCACAGGAGACAATGAGAGGTAGGATAGGAGAGAGGAGAGTGAGTTGGGATGTTCATTCTCCCAGTCCCGTTCCATCACATCACTGGTTGGCAGTGGCCATGCTTCTCTACCAAAGCCATGACTTTTACCCTTTGACCCTCTCATGAATTTATATCTTTCTCCAGGTTCCAGTAACCTCCCCATTTCCTGTCCCTTTGGACCTAGGGGTGGTAATGACTCCTGACCCCAGGCTGTTACTAGAAGCAAAACGCTTCACCATCTCTTGTTGGCTTTCATTAACCCTGTCCAAACCTTTGTAATAATCCCCTCGTTAAATCCTCCTGAATTGCCCTATTCCAGGGGCCATCTGTTTTGTATTGGACTCTGATTGCTACAGCCTGGGAAATGGAACCTAAGAACTAGGTAGGCAAAGTTAATTCCCCTAAAACAAAATTAATGTATGTGGCACAGACCAACCCTAAAAGGAGGCTTTCATATACTCAGTGCAGAAAAATCTCTTTAATTTTTCTCTTTTTATCTCTCCCTGAAGATAGAGTTTATGTCCCATTCTCTTCCTGAATTGCCAAGGAGACAAGGTTATTTTATTCATTCAGGGTACTTCCACTTGAAGTTTGCTATTTCTTCATCTGAAAGTTTGGAAAGTTCAATAAAGCCTGAGATCATAACAGATGTTAACACTTTAATATAACCCCTTTTGGTATTACTAATGATGCTTGATTGCTTTAAGTTTCATAGTAAAATAAAATCAGTTTGACTTTATTTTAGGATGATGAAACATATTGAAGTCACATACTATTATTTCAAAAGAGGCTACCAGAAGGAGAGACACAGAAGTTAGTAAGATGGGACCTATTACCACTGGTCTCCCTAGTCAACTATCTTAATAATAAAAATTGGTCTATTCAGGAAGCCAATTAAAGCCTCCTATATTCTCCTTCATTGACCAGAATAATAATGGTTTTAAAAGTGGTCCAGTTGGGAAAAGGAAATGTTTCCCACAGAACTAATATACCAGAATTTCTCTGTATTACAGAGGCACAATTCAAATCCAGCATTAGTCTTTGAGATGTTTATCTGGTCTTCCCTGACTCCACCCCTCCCCACTGCCACTGCCCTAGTTCAGGAGCTTCCTAATGGGTCTCTCTGCCTCTGGTGTATTCCTCTTCCATTCAACCCTCCATGCTCCAACCCTCCGTGCTCCTCCAACCCTCCATGCTCCAACCAGAAAGTTCTTCCTACAAAGTGAGTCTGATCATGTTTCTTCCCTGTGTCAAACTTTTGGATGGCATCCCATGGTTTACAGAATAAAGCAAACTCCTGAGAAATGCAAACCAGCCATGGGTATCTTTCTGGTTGTCCCTACTGCCTTCCATGACCCCAGGATCTATGCTTTAGATAGCTATGGTACCTCACCATTTTATTTCCTGGATGTAGCCTGCTCTGGCTCTCTTTCAGGGTCTTGCCCGTGCTGTCCCTCTGCTTAGAAGATTCATTGCCATCACCCACTGTAAGCCTCCTGAGTGTTCCCTCATGGTCAAGAGACCAAGTTAAATGTCACCTCTTGGCTAAAGCTTTCCCTAACTGCCTCCCCACAATAGCCTTCTGCCACCTTTCGTTTCCTTCTCAGAGTTTTGTTTTACTTTGTTTTGTTTTAATCTACTAAATCTCTTTTTCTCTCTTTGTTCAAAATCATATCCTTTCAGAAGAGGGAAAATTACTAAATACTAATTCTCTTTCATAATGCCATGCCCTTCTGAGTCAATGAGTCTTAATGAAATATTTGGAAAGGAAATGTTTATCAAGCACCCACTGATGTACTACATGCATTTTTTACATACATAGTTTCATTTACTCCTCACAACAGCATAATATAAACACTATTATCCCATTTTGTTGATGAGGAAACTGAGTCTCAAAACAGAGAAATATTGCTCAAGGCAGTATAGCTGGTGGTGGGGAATCCAGAATTTGAGCTCATGCTCTTTCTGACTCAAAATCTATGATTTGTCCATTATATCACCATTTTCTCTTACAAAAGTTGATTCACAGACTTTTAAGACACCATTTTGTTTACATAGCCTGTTACAGATTTCAAAGTACTTTCAGAGCATTATCCGATTTGATCACCAGTAAACCTGTTAAGGCAGGGTGAGGGACCTCACTTTACAGATCGGAGAGTCAGAAAGGAGAAAGATTTGCCCAAGGTTATTAAACCAAAAACTGGAGGCATCAAGACTAGAACTCCTGTCTCCTAAGCCATTGCTCTTTCTATACAACAATACTGTCTCCAGCACAAATATTACATTTTCCTCCTGGAAGGAAAGAAGGCTTGGATCTTCTAAACAATTTAACTGTCTGCAGAAGCTCCAAACGAACCTCCCACACATCTTGCTCTTTTGTCCTGTCTTAGCAATGGAGGACTTAAACCTATGCCCTGATTGGTCAGATCAGCTAAGCTCTAAAATGGAGGTTCCAACGTGGCAAGCCAGCAGCCAACTTTGACCTCAGATATAAGATTTAATTTTTGTCTTTTGCCCTATACTGTATTTTTTTAATGTAATTAGTTCCTAATTTAAAAAAATCTGGTGTCTAGCTTCTCTTGGAAAAAAGAAAGCCAATACTGCTAAAATCATAGGATGTGATGATGAGATGAGACAAGCACTCTCCATTTCCTTCTTTTATGCACTTGCTGGCTCTGTAGGCTCCTGAGTTTCCAGCCCAGGTCCCACCATGAACACTCCCTGTTGACCATGACACAATGCAAAAGGGCTTGCAGGAGCACTTGCCACAAATTTGCTTTCTTCTCTAACTTTCTTCTCAAAGTTTAGCTCAAGGCTCTGCCTTCCTGGAATGATTCCTATCTCTTAAGCATTGAAGAGCATCCTCAACCTCTTCATGCAGGAATAAAGATATCAAGCATCACCTGCTCCTGCTAGTATCCCTTTATGAAGGCTCATTCCATCTGTGCTGGTGATTACTCTTCCCTAAATGCTCCAAAGGAAAAGGACACTGGTGAGTGGGAAAGAATTGCTCATTGCAGGGGATGAGAACTTACTTCTGTCTATTAGGCTTTTGTTCTCTGTCTAACATTTCCTTGTTTCTGAATGACACTGCAGAGACATTACCGTAATGTAAATGACAAAAATATTCCTCATTAATCACTCTGGGCCTCAGTTTCCTCATCTGTAAATGAGGGTGGTGAATCCTTTGCTCTCTAAAGGTCATTCCAGATCTAACATTCTCTGATGCTATGAGGGACCATCTTTAATATAAATCCAGTTCTTGTCTTAACAGGGTTTAACTTCCTCAACTGAAATTCAAAATGTGTGCTGATTTTCAGGTAGGAGAACAGTGTTTTAGCTTCCCACAAAGCCAGGATACTTCCTGGGTATATATGAGGCCCTATAGAATTGTTGAAAAAGCCTTAGGCTAATAACCACAAAACCTGGCTGTGCCACTTACCTACTATATGATCCGGGCAAATCACTTTCCTTTTCTGGGCCTTGGTTTCCCCATCATAAAATGTGAGCAATGGATTAAATTCAAACAATCTGTAAAAAATCTGAAAGACAAATTAAGGAAACACTCCCATTTATCATTGCAACAAAAAGAATAAAATAACTAGGAATAAAACTACCTAAGGAGACAAAAGACCTGTATGCAGAAAACTACAAGACACAGATGAAAGAAATTAAAGATGATACAAACAGATGGAGAGATATACCATGTTCTTGGATTGGAAGAATCAACACTGTGAAAATGACTATACAACCCAAAGCAATCTACAGATTCAACGCAATCCCTATCGAACTACCAATGGCATTTTTCACTGAACTAGAACAAAACATTTCACAATGTGTATGGCAGCACAAAGGACCCCGAATAGCCAAAGCAATCTTAAGAAAGAAAAATGGAGCTGGAGGAATCAGGCTCCCTGACTTCAAACTATACTACAAAGCTACAGTAATCAAGACAGTATGGTACTGGCACAAAAACAGAAATATAGATCAGTGGAACATGATAGAAAGCCCAGAGATAAACCCACACACATATGGTCACCTTATCT
>NC_041229.1:80624909-80656952 GCF_002837175.3 Physeter macrocephalus
AAATAAACTCAAAATGGATTAAAGACCTAAATGTTAAGGCCAGACACTATAAAATTCTTAGAGGAAAACATAGGCAGAACACTCTATGACATACATCACAGCAAGATCCTTTTTGACCCACCTCCTAGAGAAATGGAAATAAAAACAAAAATAAACAAGTGGGACTTAATGAAATGTAAAAGCTTTTGCACAGCAAAGGAAACCATAAACAAGATGAAAAGGCAGCCTCAGAATGGGAGAAAATATTTGCAAATGAAGCAACTGAAAAAGGATTAATCTCCAAAATATACAGGCCACTCATGCAACTCAATATCAAAAAAATTACCCAATCCAAAAATGGGCGGAAGACCTAAATAGACATTTCTCCAAAGAAGATATACAGCTTGCCAATAGAGACTGTCATAGAGAGTGAAGTAAGCCAGAAAGAGAAAAGTAAATACCGTATGCTAACACATATATATGGAATCTAAAAAAAAAAAAAGGTCATGAAGAACCTAGGGGCAAGACGGGAGTAAAGACACAGACCTACTAGAGAATGGACTTGAGGATATGGGGAGGGGGAAGGGTAAGCTGTGACAAAGTGAGAGAGTAGCATGGACATATATACAGTACCAAATGTAAAATAGATAGCTAGTGGGAAGCAGCTGCATAGCACAGGGAGATCAGCTCGGTGCTTTGTGTCCACCTAGAGGCGTGGATAGGGAGGGTGGGAGAGAGACACAAGAGGGAGGAGATATGGGAATATATGTTTATGTATGGCCGATTCACTTTGTTATACAGCAGAAACTAACACACCATTGTAAAGCAATTATACTCCAATAAAGATGTTAAAAAAAATCTGTGATTGTGGATGCAAGAAATACACATCCGTGAGTTTGAGTAGCAGTGGTCATGGAAAAAACACTGGACAGAAGGTTGGGAGACCTGGGTGCTATTAATAGTTCTGCTACTCACTAGGCTTGTGACTTTGGGAAGTCACACATGGATTCTCAGGGCCTTCATCCCCATTAGCATTTGCCACTTTTGTGCTATGCGTGTTTGTGTGTTCGTTTTAAATCTGGCCAGCATCATTCATCTTCATAATCACTTGGACCCTGTAGGCATCTGAGTTTATTTCTCACCCTTTCCCCAGAAGTTTCATTCATTCAGCTAGTATCTACTGAGCATCTCTTGGAGTGCCAGGACTTTTCTGAGAGTTGGTGATATAGACAGAAGCATGCTGCCCCAGTGAATCTGACTTTTTAGTGAAGTTTATGGCTCTATCTGGTACATAGAGCACTAGGTTTGGATGCTGATACAACTGGTTTTCTTAATCCCTCACTACCTTCCCCTTCAACATTTTATCCTCATCCTTTCCTCACTAGGACCCTCATGTCCTTTCAGTGGTGTGTGCCTTGCCCCCACTCACCCCTGTTCTTATTAATCCCCACCAACCCTGCAAGCAGCCAGTGAAAGCAAGAGTGTGAGTAAATATTAAAAGTAAATGTACACTAATGGATAACCCTTCACCCCAAGGGAGTGGTGTGCACAGGGTTCTGGGCTCAAGAGAATGTGGATTTAAATGGCTGTGAAGCTACTTACTGGCTGTAGGACTTGGGTCAACTTGCTCAACTCTTTGGAGCCTCAGCTTTCTCATCTGTAAAATGGGGATAACAATAGTACCTACCCTTCGGGGGAGTTTTAAGGTTCAGTATGATAATGTATATCAACATTCAGCACAGTTCCTGGCTTGGCAGATTTTAAATGCTGAACACATGATCGCTATTATGACCAGTATGAGGCCCAGACAGGGCATTTGTGGGTAGGCTGATCTCAGAGATGTTCTGAGAGAGGAGATACCTCCCCACCACCCTGTCATGCTAATTAGCCTATGTGAAGGATGGCAGATACAACACCTCAGTTCAGAATCACCCTCAGAGAGATACCCCAGGGAGGGAATCAGCCACAAGATTGCAATTCGACCCTCTTGCTGCTCAGTGTAGGAAGGAAAATCTTTGCCAGTTCCAGAGACAACATAGCATTCCCCTGGCACGTGGTTTTGACTTCCAGTGCCAAAACACAAGGCTTTTTACAAAGCCCTTGTTTTTCTGCAAATGTGTTTGTCAGGGTCCTTGTTTTACAGATAATGGATTTACAAAGATCCCTGGTCTTCCTTTCTGGCACCTTGCAAAGAAAAAATCCCTGAATGGCAAGAAGGATCAAGTGGCTGCTTTTCGTGTACGGGTGTCTCTTGCCTACAGATTGTGTTAGAGGCTAGGTTTCAAAATTACACAGTGCTGACAATTACCCACAATTAGGCTAATTATATAATTACACTATGATTATCTGAAAGATAACGTTAAGTGTTCACAAAGAGGATGGATGGCCCTGAGGGGGGTTGGGGAGGGGAATCGAAGGGCAATCAAAGGCAGTTCACTGGGATCCCAGCACTTGCGCTAGAGGCCAGGCACCAGCTTCCAGCCTCCTGCCCAGCCTTCCCTACTCTTTGCTCTGGAACAAGTCCCTTCCACAGCCTCAGTGGGCTGGTTGCCTTTCAGGTGACCCCAAAATATTCCCTTTACCATCTCTGTCTGTTAAAACAACAAATTATAAAGGACAATTGGGTTGGAAACCATATCTAAATTTCAGGTCAACACCTCAGCCATGCTGCTGACATTTAAAGCAAGCTGTGGGAGCATTCTATATTTCCACATGTCACTTATGGGCTTGTCATTCTCAGATGGCCAGGCCAGAGCAATTAAGCAAAGGTTTACACTGGCATAAAAATTACCACTCTCTGATGGAGGGCCAACTCCAGAACCTCTGGTCTGCTCTGAATACTGGCTGCCAACTTCACATTTTGATAAATGCATGTTGAGCTCTGGAGAAAAAGAAGCAGCTTCACAAATACACACAAGTAATATTTGGGCTTACTATTCCTGGTCTCTTTCCTGGACTCTCCTGGACCAGGATTCTCAATATTCATTCAACAAAGAGTTACTGAATGCCAATTATTTATTTTCTTCTTTTCCAATCTCCAGATTTGATGTTGGAAGCAGAGCAAGGACCAAAACAATCACGGTTCTTGCCCACCAGGAGTTTATAGGCTGGCCGAGGGGATGCATTCTTCTTTCAAGTGGGTTTGCCCTTGCTATGACTATGGGGGATTGCTTTATTGTTACCAGTTGTTCACTCTTCCCTCTAGCCATGCTGTTTGCCATGTGACTTGGCAGTTCCTCTCCCTCGAAGATGGAGTTATTTCCCTACTCCACTTTTGGTGGGCTTGGCCATGTGACTTGCTTTGACCAATGGAATTTGGCTCAGAGTGACAGTGAGTCCACTGAAAGCTTTGTCCTGAAGAGACATCACATGTTTCCACTCATCTCTCAGGGAACCTCCAATCTCTACCATAAACAGAAAATGCTCCATGTGCCCTGATGTTCCCAGAAGAAAGAGGAACACATGCAGGAGAACTGAATTGAACTTGGAGCCAAATCTTACCGGGGGAGCAGACCTGAACCATGCTTTCTGCCTGGAGCCAAGCCCAGCAACCCACCTAACATCAGCAAAGCCACCCAACTGACCCCCTGATGTATGAGTGAGAAATAAATACTAATGGTTGTTTGCCATTGAGACTTGATGCCCTTTCTGTTACACAGCATTTTTATGGCAATAACAGACTGATACAAAGACTTTTTGAAGGTCCTCATAAGGATGTTGGTATATGATGTGTTTAGTACAGGATGTGTTTCACCTAAAAAAGATGGTGAAGAAAAAATTCTGGAAGGATACAAAGCAAACCTTTAGGAAGAAGTTTGGAGAAAGGGAGGCAGGGTGGAGCATGAAAAGGGACCATTTATTTTTCATTCTATATTGTTTGACTTAAAAAAACTTCAGTAACAAGCATTATTACCTTTGCAATTTTAAAAATAAGTGCATTATAAAAAACAACAACATGTCATTTGAAAAATCCAAAAAAGGGAAATTGAGAAGAGATGACAGACACTTATCAAACTCACTGTGTTCTAGGCACTGTGTTACGACTTCTTATATATTATCTTATTTAATTTTTACAACAATCCTGCAAGGTGGGTGATACTATCCCTGTTTTAAAGACAAGGAAACTGGACTGAGAAAGTTCTGATAGCTTGACCAAAACCAAACAGCTAGTACACTTGGAAGAGAATATTTGAATTCAAGGCTGCCAACCTGAATGTTCTCTCAATGTCCTCTCCTTCATATTATATGATTGTTGCATGCTGTCACAGATGAATGAATGCTCAGGACCTCAGCTTCCTCATCTGGAAGAAAGAGAGGTTTGGACTGCATTTTCTGTGATGTTCCTGGTAGTCTAAGATTCCCTGAGTGAAAAGTCACATTATGCAATAAAGATTCTTTACTTTCAGAGGAATACAGTCAAATTTCCTTTAAGTAGAGTGCTCCCCTAGCTCATGTAAGTGCTCATTATTTCTGGTTCATTACTGTTTGACATAGAGATTTGGCTGAGAAACTTGAAGCTCAAGGGTGAGAGGACTCTGCCTACTGAAGACCAGTCGAATGTGGATAATGGCATCTGTTACTATAATGCGAGTCTACAGGAAAATGTGATTCAATTTATAAAAATTCTATCAAATGCAGCTTTCCAGGAATTCATCTGTTGGGTACAACAAGGTACATCTGGACTATATTATCCAAATAAGTTCCACCTAGCAGGCAGATGACGGTAAAGTTTAAGAAGGAAAAAAAAAAAAGGAAAAAAAGAATGGAGTTTTTAGAAAGTACTTCCATCTCATCCCACTCTATTTTAACTTGTTCTTGTCTATCACACCCTTATTTCTAGGTAATGCAGAGACGTTAAATTTGACCAAGAAATAGATAATGCACTTTCTTTCATTAACAGATAGATAGAAGAGGATTGGTCATGAGAAAATCCTTTCCAATGTCATTCCACAGGATGGAAAATTGGGAAGGGGGAGAAATGGAGGGAAAAAAGCAAGAGCCCATTCTTTGTCCAACTGGCTTTGCTTATGATGAAATTCATAAAATGGTTATGGACACTGTGTAATGTGAACCCCCAGAGGCTTGCCCTAGCTTCTGCTAAAAGTGAGGGTCCTAAGAATGCCAAAGGAAAACAAGCCATTAAGAAAACTTGCAATCATTTGGGGACATTAAGAAGATCAAGGTAGGTTATTTGGATGTCTGGGAAAGTCGGACTTGATGACTACTTTCCAGGTCCATATGATTTAACACACAGGATTCTTATTATAGTCAGTATTCTGCCTTAGGTGAATGGCCCCTCTCCCCATCCCTGCTCATTTTTCCTCTGAGTCTCTGTGGCTTCACCCAAGACAATGTCATCCATTCTTATTGGGGCCTTTGTAAACTGAAATACCTCCAGACTAAGAAGTTAGCTTCAAGAGCCAGACATCTATTTCATTATAAATATCTGTCTAGACATAAAAGGGATCACTCAGCACTTCCTGCCATGATTCTGGGAGCACCACAACAAGAGCAGACCAACACAAGACAGACACCCCACCCACCCGGGCTCTGACTAAACTTAATAGATTAGACTTTCAATAGAAGGAAATAGGGAGGCTTCTCAGTTGGTAGAAGTAATCAGGCTGTGTGCAAAGACTGATTTTATCTGCTGAGTTTGTGGTTTTCCCTTCTAAAGGCAAGGGTGGTTTTCTGGTTTTCAGGGAAGTACAACAGGTTCAGCCTTACTAGCCCTTGGATTCCTTACCAAACCAAAAGGAACAAGAAGAAGATGTTGGTGGATTGGTTATTTTGTCCACAACTGGAAATCTTGTACAGAATGGTTGACTTATAGTCAATAAGTGAAGTGTGGAATACAACTTGCTTAGGAATCATGTTAACTTATACATTTCTCCCACTCACCATCCTTTCTGCAAAATGGTGATACTGAATGTAGACTACTTAGGGCTGATGAATTCACAATGGGGTTGGGGTAGGGGATCAAGTCTTTTGCATCAAGACAGAGGTTTTTCCAAGAGAATTCTCCATCTAGATTGTTATTTGAAATCTCTGAGCAACCTCTGTCTTTTAATGTACACATTCTCAGAAACAGCCTCCTTAAAGTATATTCTTCCCGTGTTTTCCATGAGGAGACCGAGGTGCCAATATAAGCATCCAACTAGATTTTGGATGTGATAAGACAAAACAAGACTTGGGAAAAATACAAAAATAACCAAATTAACATTGCTTCTCTCAAAATTATGTCATTAGGAGGCCACATGTTTATTCTATCAAGGCTTCTTTTGCACCTAACCTTCTCTTACCTCCTTGGGAGAAGCTCTGAGTCACTTCAGGTACATGGAAAATTTAATCCAAATACCTCAGAATTATTCTTTTTTTAACCAAAAAAAATTGACATTCCCTACGTTGTTCTACTCTTTTTATGCAATTTGGTACCTAAAGATTTTTAGTATTTCCAAATGTCAAATCCCCCATCAAAGGATTACTTGCAGCTATTAAGGGCATTTCAAAGAATGCAACACAGACCTTTAAGGTAATTTTAAAGTTTTAAACAATTATTTTGGATTGAGCCTTTCTAAGGAGATGGCTACTTTGAGGAATACTCTGCCTTTTGCATACATACATTCAGGTCTCCTTTTTGCACAAACTACAGAGGGTCCCAGTCTCATTGTGTCCTATGTAAATAGAACTTCTTGGGATTTGGAAACAGGAGGACTCTATGTATATACTACACTGTCTTGGAAAACGTAATACTATAACTCAAGAGTCACTCTCCTAGTCTTCATAGCAAGCATCCTTTTCACCAGTCTAAGTCCAAATTTCAGACAATTTTTTTAAAGTATATTTTTATCCTGAGAAATCACTGGGTGATGGACCTATTTTATTGCTAAATTCTTTGTCATACTTATGAGACTTTCAAAGCAATAGGAACTACCTTCTGGAGATGTTTAGGTTTGTACATTTTCATATCACACTGTAATTTTTATAGGACAAAAGTGGCAAAGTTAGAAACATTTCTATCTTGAAGTTAATGAGCTGTTCAGGGTTAGTCGAAAGGCTCAGAATTTAAGCCTCAGATGTGGTTGAGAACTTTACTGCTGGTATTATCTTCATTTAATCTTTTCATAAACCAAAAAAAAAAAAAATCCAAACCAAAAAACTCACATAATTAAGAGTGAGATTGGGAAAAATGATAGATACTCTTTTAAAAATCCAAGAATAGGAACTGGTCATTGGCCCCCTTTAACTGGTTAGGTTTACAGGTCACATTAATCAATATTTGGTTTCATAGCAGATGTGGAGGAAGTGAAAAGTCTGGATTCCAAAAGAACCCAAGAATACTGAAAAGTATCACATTTCACACACATGGGAAAAAATGGAGAGGGAAAAAGGATTTATGTATATCTGAAAGCAATAGGGATGAAAAAAACAGCTCAAGTCATCAAAATCACTGTTGAGAAACCAGATTTGAATGTTACTTAGAGTTTTCTTAATTAAATTTCAACATCAGAAAGCCATGAATAACAAGTATACATCTTAGTGCACCACAGCGTGATCTGGTGTCCACCTTGTGGGGAGAACTTTAAAATCTGACATAGAACTATCCACACACAAAGGCATGCAATCCATCTTTCTCTCTCTCAGTCTCTCTTACATTCTCTCTTACATTTAGTTTCTTGTTATCTTTTGCAGGAGATCTTCTGTGTCTTTTGTTCATTCCACAAACATTTACTAAATTCTCTAGGAGTGCCAGCCTTTCCACTAGATATGGTGAGAAATACAAGAAAAGTTTGGCAATGAGAGCAAAGAAAAGCCAAATCATGAAAATTACTAAAGTCATAGGAAGAGACTTGAAAAAAAATTGGAGCAAGATGGAATTTGGAGAAGGGGAACACTCACTCCCTTACTGGCCTCCACTCAACCCAGGTGCACTTCTTAATTCCTACTGTGTGCTTGGTGTTTATCAGGTACTCCAGAGAACACGACCAGAGCAAGACAGAGCTTCCTGTTCTCACCAATCCTGAACACATCTTTTCAAGTTTTATGACACCCTTCTTTCCAAGCCTTCCTAAACCTAGTCTTCACTTGCATTCACCAAATCACACAGCTGGATGCTAGAAGTCATGCCTGCCCATTTCCAGCTGGGTTGACTGTGTAACACAGCTACAGATCTCCTACAAATAATTTGAATCTGTTGTTCATCAGTACAGTTATTTTAAGGCCAGTGTGTGACTGCTACTGGCAGGTTGGTGAGCAGAGGAAAACAGGAAATCAACTAAATCATTTATTAACATTGAAAATAACAAATTGAAAGGTGTTGGGTCCTGGGGTAAATAGCACTTGGCTGCTGCAAATAAGGGAGTTGGAATTTTCCAAAGAGAAGGCTTACCTGAAAGAATTTTCCAAAATTTGGTTTTGGTGTCATGGAAAAACACTTATTTCCAACCAATGTTATTGATTGCTGAATGTGTCCTCAAGAAGACACATGCTTGCTAAGAACTATAATATGGACAGTGTCATTCAAAATCACTGCAATGATCGTGCCTTGAGTAGATCCTGAGAATAAAAGAGAAAGAATTAAAAAGGCAAGGAAATTTTTACTGTGCACCCACCATATGGCAGGCCCAGTAATAGATGTTTTCACAAGCACCATGTTATCTATGCATCACAACAAGCCTGTGAGTTAGAATCGCCAATTTACAAAAGGAAAATAATAGAGGCTTGGAGAGACTAAATAACATGACTGAGGTCACACAGTTTATAGACAGTGTGTGACTGAAACCAGGATTCATGTCCTTCCATGAAACTGCAAGGCTACCCTCATTCAAAGGACTCTCCAATGAGCGGATTTATGTTAGCTTTGGGAAGAAATACAACTTTAAAAAACAATTTCTAATTAAATAATCTTTTAAGAGATGCTAAACTCTTAAATCACAGTCTGATAAATTATGTATTAATCATATTTTTCATGAAGTATATATAAGTCTAGAGTATTACTGAGAATAGAAAAACATTTTGCTTGCACATGACTTGCTATGCTGTCTTTACCTTTATCCTGGGACTCTTTACTGCCTTGGAAATGAGCAATGACCCAGGAAGTCAGCACTTGGGGAGAAAGGTGGGTCTGGAGGGTGTGATTAATAGGGCCAAAGGATTTTGTCATACAGAAATAATCAAGTAAGTGACAACTTATGGGTAAAGATGTTCATTGCAGTATTATTTATAGTGGCAAAATTTGGCAATGCCCAAATGTCCAACACAGGAGACTGGATAAATAAATGAAGCTCCTTTGGGCAATAAAAACTTTTTCATTGGTTAGAAATAGTGGTGTGTTGATGGGTGATGGCTATCTGGGAGTTCATTAGAGTATCTTTGTGTGTGTGTTTGAAATTTCCCATAATAAAAGATTTTTAAAATACTGATATACATGTATTGACCATAGTAGAAATACTTTTGTGATAATCTTTTTATGTGGAAAAAGCAGATTATTAAATGTAGTAGAAATTTCCATTGTTCATCTGCATCCAGTTTTCTTCCTCTTTCAAGTACATGGGAGGATTATACTTCCCTGCCCCCTTGCATTTGGACAAGGCTATATGAGTGGTCAATAGATGTAGGCAGGATTGATGTGTGTCACTTTTGGGCTGGAGCAATTAGTTGCCAGTGTGTGACTCTACAACCCTCTTTATTCCCTACCTCTGTAACTCATGACATTTCAAGCGGTATAGAGCCTTTGACCCTGAGTGAGGACAACATTGAACAGCTCCCTGATGAAGTAGAATGGGCATTTAGTATAAGCAAGAAATAAACCTCTGATGTCTAGAGGCACTGAGAGGTTTGCTGCCACAGCATTGCTTAGCGTAACGTGATTGGTAAAAAACCAAAACAAAACAATGTAATTTGACAAGAATACTCAGCTTGCTCCCTCATTTCTGTCAGCTCTTTGTACAAATCTCATATTCTGGGCATATTCACTTAAGCTTATATTAAAAAAAAAAAAAAAGCCAGAGCCCATAGGATTTGGCAGATCATCTATTCCAGTTATGAACACCAGGCCCACAGAGGTCCTAGTGATGGCCTAGGACACAAGGATTCAGGGCTAGTGCCTAACATCATGGGCTTCCTCATCTAGTGCTTTATCCACCAACAATAACTACAAAAAAACCTCCTCCTCACTCAGTAGAGCCTCATATTTATACTAGTTTGGGTGCAGCTCTTGGGCTAGCAAGGGCCAAGAAAAACGTGACAAGTATCGTTTCTAGTATCTACCATAAAACTCAATTAAAGCTAGTATTTTTCAGACCTAATGGTATTTAATGCTCATTAACACATTTTCAGTCAATTTACAGAGTCATAGAGTCTCATAAAGACTTTAAAGGTCAACTGGTCCAATTATACAATTTTTAGAATTCTACATGGCTTTGTGTAAGGCACAAGAATTTGAACCAATTGTTGTCTTGGGTCACAGAATAATAAAATGTATTAGTTACATCATTCATTCACTCATCAAAGGCAGGGAGGGGGGGACAAAATAGACCCAGTCCTCAAGATGCACATAGCCCAGTAAAATACCTGTGTGTCTCCTTAATTCTTTCTTCTACAGCCCTCCCCATCCTTCTTATTGATTTGACCTGTTTGGCCATTTTAGCACTTTGTTCCTGGGTTTATTCAACAGCCTGAATTTGACTTTAGAAGGAAGTAAACTGTACTCTATAAGACATACAGAGACCCCTCTTAGCTGCCTTTCATCCACTTCAGACTGCAACTCGCCCAGTGCAGTCTGCTGGAGCCCGAGTTCTTGCTCTGTTGTCTATGTTCGCCGCAGTGACATCCCCCAGCCAGGACCAGTCATCACTGACATGCACTGTGGAGACCCTTGAGGGGGCCTGGAAATAAATTGCCTTGGTGAAAAACACACCAGACTTTAGCCATAAATTACCCTGACAGTAGTAACTGGAGAAAACCTGGTTCAAATAAAGATCTGTTTGCTCCCTGTTGCAGTTTCACCTCTTCCTGGGGCTAAACCCCTTGAGCGAGCCCATCACCCTTGTCAAAGAAGAACTTTTACTTATTGAGTACCGTTTCCCTCCTCAAGTACGTCCTGGCGGGAACGATGTGTACACTCCAAAGATAGAGCCAGCAGTTGTAATAAGAGTAATAAGCTTGGGCAAAACACTTTTTGGTGTACAAAGCTCTTTCTTATTTACATAGGAGAGTAGGAGATAGATTGCAGTTGAGGATGGGATATAATCAAGGTTCTTCTACCTCCCTTGTATCGTATATGACCAAATTCCAATTTCATAGTCCAAGTTTTGTGGGTCATTAGGTGCACCAAACAGTTGTGTATGAAGCTAGCTGACCTAGAGAAATTACAGACATCTTGGGCTCTGTCTGTAGTTCTAGAGCTGTGCACAGTAGCCACTAGCCACACGAGAACTTGAAATGGGCTCGTCTGAACTGAGATTTCCTGGAGGTGTAAAATACACACATCAGATTTTGAAGACTTAGTAGAAAAAAAGCATTTAAAATATCTCTTTACAATCTCCATATTGATTGCATATTGAAATAATATTTTAGATATATTGAGTGGAAGAAAATATATTATTGAAATGAATTTCACCTGCTTCTCCTTACATTTAAAAATGTGGCTACTAGCCTATTTAAAGTTACACATGTGGCTCACATTATATTTCTACCAGACAGTGTTGCTCTAAAGGCCTGTCTGGGGATGAGCTAGTTTGAACCTCCTTAACCCCTCTTTGTTAAGACAGCAGGCCTCTCCCCAGTATGACAGTGTTGGGAATCACTTTAAAAGAATCCAGGAAACAGACTGGATTTGTCCAGAGAACTGTCTTACTGCTCCCTTTCCCTAACCCCAGGGCCAAGTGAAGGAGGCCACAGAAGAGATTTTAAAAACTACCATGTCTTGAAACAAAGTGAAAATACGGCAGCCACAAATGGCCACAGGACTGAGGCCCAGTGGGCAGGGAAGGCAGCCAGCACCACAGTCATCAGAACAGCCAGGAATTGCTCTCTAGTCTAATTTAGCCATCTAAGAAGCATGCAACCAGGAAAACTAAGAAAGAGGCTTCCTTTCGTCACCATCAGGCTGTGACAGCTTCTTTGGCCAGCTCAGATAAGGTCATTCACAAAGCAGTCCTTGGCACTTGCCCTTGTTTGAGTCCATGACTCCATGGGAAACTGGGCGTCCTACTTCTATCTTTGCCCCAGCCAGAGAATCCCTTACGAAACCTAAGTCAGGGCAAGTCATTCCTCTACTCAGAACTTTCCTGTGGCTTCCAGAGCTCCAACAGTAGCCTGTGAGACCCTCAACACCTCCCCTGACCTCATCTCCTCCTCCTTTGCCCCAGCTCACTAAACTCCTGGTGGTGCTGTGGCTCTGGCCTTTCCCTCTGATTGACGAGAGCTTTCTCTCATATATCTCCATGGCTGACTGCCTCGCCTCCTTTAAGCTTTGCTCCGATTTCACTTCTGTAGCAAGGCCTCCCTGACCACTCATTTCAAATTACAACCTGCCCTCCTGCATTCCCAATCTTCCTTATGCTCCTCTATTTTTTTCTTTTTTCATAACACTTATTGTCTTCTAATACACTATAAAACTTATTTATTCATCTAATTGTTTACTGTCTGTCTCTCTCCATTGGAATATAAATATCACAAGGTACAGTCTTTGTGTGCATGCACTTATTTTGTTTACTGATGCAAGAAACTAGAACATTGGTAGATAGATACTCATTAAGTATTTTTTTTAATAAATAAAGGAAGCTATATAATGTCCACCATCCTTTTTACTCCTTTATTTTTTAAAAAATTTTTATTGCGGTATAGTTGATTTACAATGTTATGTTAGTTTCAGGTGTACAGCAAAGTGAATCAGTTATACATATACATATACCCACTCTTTTTTGGATTCTTTTCCCATATAGGCCATTACAGAGTATTGAGTAGAGTTCCTTGTGTTCCTTATTAGTTATCTATTTATATATAGTAGTGTGTATGTGTCAATCCCAATCTTCCAATTTATCCCTTCCCCCCTTAAACTACAGTAACCGTACGTTTATTCATTACCTTTCCAGGATAATCCTATAACACCTTGTGCTGAGAAGACCCCAGTAGTGAACCAGCTCATTACTCTGCCATGGTCCAGTCCAGCTGAGCCTCTTTCTACTCCTTCCTTAACAAATCCACTAGATACTTGTCAACAGGCAAAGTCAGTAATATACAAACTTTCAGCAAATACTGGAGTACGAAGAGTTTATGATGGGATTCTCTAACAAGTCTCTGATGTACAGCTCTTTTACTATAGAATATTTAGTTTTAAAAACCTGTAGGTAATAGAGAATCATAGAAACCTTTTCAGTAAGAGAGAGGTGTGATAAAAGTGGTTCTTAACTATTCATTCTTTTCGATTCTTCATGGCAGTTTTCTCAGAATCAATTCAGAGAGTCATAAAACAAGCCAGTTGGTTCACATTATCACCTGCAGGAATGTCTTCATTGAGTTACAATTTGATTGTAAACATGAAGACCTTTTATAAAGAGCTATGCAAGGATCATCTATCTGGACAGTCTCTCTGTGCCTTTTAGAAAGTTTCTTGTTTGGTCACCAGTGGGATAATAAAAGGCCTACATGATTGTTACTACCTTAAAGGTAGTAACAGAAAAAATAATTGTTTTTGCTTCGGCAAATGAATGATTGGTTTTCTTTTGTCAGGGAATGGCAACAATGAAATCTAATATATTTCTCTTCTTGCTTTAATTGTCAGAACAGCTTAATTCAGTGCCCTATTATGATATTCAACTTAACTACCCATATCTTGTAACTTTTGGGGAGTGAGGAATTAAGCTCTACTGCCTGGAAGGAGGACTATCAAAAAATCTGTGGACATGTGTTAAAACAACACAGTAATTACTAAGTGTTTGGGAGGGAGTTCCTCTGAGGTTACCAAGCATTATTTTAACTCTATATCAAGTCCTTCCCCTCTCCAGATAGATTTTCTAAATAATAAGTGTTTTTGTACTCAGGGTTCCTTACACACAGTGTATATCAGAACATATCAATCTCTGTTCACTGTGGTCTACCTGGAAGATGCATTCTCTTTTATGTCATATTCCAATGGCTATACTCAGAAATTTGCCCAGACTTCTAGCTATAACTCTACTGCTTCCCCTGTGTAGTACTTTTAACTCTTGCATTCTATTTAGGTATAAGAGTTGTCATGGATGGTGGAGTCCACTAGACTTGCAACTGAATCTCAGGCCTGCCAAATATAACTATGAGATATTGGGTAAGTCACTTTATCTTTCCAAACCTTATATACTTAGCCATCAAATAAGAATGCTTGTAACTACATAGCCAGCTTGTTGTGTGGATTAGATTAATTGATAGAGGCAAAACCACAGTAAGAGTGCCCAGCACACAGAGGGGGCCTGTTAACTATGGTTTCCTCATCACGACCAACCACACTCATAATCACAAACCCATCAATGCTTTCATGCATCTTCTGGACCTCTTGGTTTTCACACTGTAGTTTATGGAATCCTTTGGGGCCACCTGGAAAAAACTTACAGATGGATCTCCAGGTCTTTACCTCTGTGTCCTCCAGAACAATCTGCTTTGATCTATTTTATATATTAATTTTAGCATAAGATTTTAGTTTAAAAAAAGTGAGTTCCAGAACTTATTTCTCTTAAACTTACACTATAAGTTTCTTCAGGGGAGAGAAAATTTATATATATATATATAAACGTCCAATCAATGATGGAACTAACAGCTCCTGGAGCTCTTTGTTGTGTAGCAGAGCCTGGGGCATTTGACCACTGATTTTGGTTATCCCAAACTACACATGACCTGTCCACAGATCACCACCTGGTCTCCTTATAAAAGATCAACATTATAAATGGCTTTTCTCAGAGACCCCATAAATATGGGGCTGTTGGCATTCATTAAAATATATTATTGACTTTCTGAGTATATTCTAACTGGAAAGAAGTTGTGCTCCTGAAACTGAGGGTTTATAAAAGTTCATAAAAATTCTTACAATTCTTTGCAAAGTTGATTTGGAAGTTGTATTTCTTTCTCACACACACACAGACACATACGCACTCATGTACGTGCACCAAGATACATCCAAAAGCAAATACAAAACTGCTAATAGTATTTCTTTTTCAGTGGTGAGATTATGTGTGTTTCTTATTTTCTTCTTTATGCTTATCTTTATTTGATAATTTTCCATAAAAATTTAATAAAATACATTTTACTGAGAAAGTGTATGAGAAAGAGGAGAGAGACAGAAGCACAGAGAGAGAATTAAGAGAACTGAGCATGGAAATCTGCATTCAAATTTCTTTACCTAATACATTTTGGCTACAGTCCTTGAAACGTCATTACCTGAAAATGTGCCTCGGTTTACTGGTGACAATGCCATTTGCAGCTTCTCTGTACCTCTGGTGAGCAGGCATGGTAGGTCAATGTCCATAGCATGCATTAAGAACGACAAAAGCCATCATCCAAAGATAGTCATGTCTTTAATGAACAAGGCCTGAAAAGAAGCAAACCTGAAGACTGAGGATTTTGCATATCATTTGGATGTTGCCTTTCTTTTTTAAAAATCTTTTAAGTTTTTTTTTTTTTTTTTTTTTTTTTTTTGCGGTACGCAGGCCTCTCACTGTTGTGGCCTCTCCCGTTGCGGAGCACAGGCTCCGGACGCGCAGGCTCAGCGGCCATGGCTCACGGGCCCAGCCGCTCCGCGGCATGTGGGATCTTCCCAGCCCAGGGCACGAACCCGTGTCCCCTGCATCGGCAGGCGGATTCTCAACCACTGCGCCACCAGGGAAGCCCAAAATCTTTTAAGTTTTTATTGGAGTATAGTTTTTTGTTGTTGTTTTTGTTTGTTTGTTTGTTTTTAAGACAGGGGAGCCATAGAACTCAAGAGCAGAGATTCAGAAAAGATAATATCTATTCCATCCCTCACCCTGAGACAACAGAAGCTCAGAGAGGGGATGTGATATGCCTGAGACAATCCCTGCCTTCCCGTGAGAGCTCCTTCTCCACATTTTCCTGGCTTCCTTGCTTAACCATCACAGCTCTGTCTAATCAGTTTTCTCATTAGTCAGTTTTAAGAAGTTGTACTTTAACTACATTTTCTAGGTAAATAAGAGCAAAAGCAAAAATACCTTGGAAACGAAGCTGCATCTCATTTCTTCTGTCTACTTTGCTTAATGACCTAAATGCACCATCCCTTTGGTCAGGATATTGATTTATCAAGGAAGAGGGTGTTATTGAAAAGGAGTGAGTCAGAACATCCATGCAGGGAGATGTTGCTCTCAACACACTACCAGCGAGATATTGGGGGGTGGGGAGGGTGGAGTGGCAAACTGCGAGTTAGGGAAAAACAAAGACTTTTTTTATATTTAAGATACAGAAAGGGAAAATTACAGTCTCCAATCTGCTCACTACACCCAGACTTGAAAGTAGGCCAAAGCTAAGGGGTCCCCACTGGGCCTTGTCCTTTTGAAACAAAACCACACTCTTGACCAGTCCAGGCCAGAGGTGCCAGACTTGCGCTGATTTTGATGAAGCTGAGTATCCTCCTTTCCTAAGACTGCCTTAACAAATTACCACAAGCTCGGTAGCTTACAATAACAGAAATGTAGTCTCTCATCGTTTTGGAGGCCACAAGTTCAAAATCAAGGTGTTGGCAGCGTTGGTTCCTTCTGTAGGCACTGAGGGAGAGACTGTCCCTTGCCTCTCTCCTAGCTTCTGGCTATTGTCAGCAATCCTTGGCATTCCTTGACTTCTGGATATATCACTCCAATCTCTGCCCTTGTAGTCTCATGGAGTTCTCTCTAGGTGTCTCTGTGTCTCTTCTCCTCTTATAAGGATAGCAGTCATATTGGATTAAGGGCCCATCCTACTCCATTATGGCCTCATATTAATAATTACATTTGCAATGACTCTATTGCCAAATCAGGTCACATTTGGAAGTACTGGGGCTTAGGACTTCCAGTATCTTCTTGGAGTACACAATTCAACCCGTGATGGGGGTAATAGCTTAATGGAGCAAAGGGCTTGCTACCTTAATGGAGAAAAGGGCAGCGTCCAGTTGGAATGATCAAATGTGGCAGTGATGGCATTGATGTATGAACCAGTGCTACCTGAGGAATGAGGAGAGGGCAGTAAAGGGAACACTAAGGGGCATTTATGAGAAAGTAAGAGTAAATCAATAGTGTCTGAGCTGCAAGCTTGGGGCAAAGCCAATGGAGTGAGCAGGGGAGCCGCCACTGGCTCAGAGGCACTTCAAGAGGTGTTGGAAGTCCAAGTGGGTCATGGAATGGAAGAACTTAAGCTCACCAGTGGAAATTCTGAAATGGTTGAGATCAACTGCACCCATGGTTGGTAACTCTAGCTTATGCCTGCATGTTTGCCATTCTACGTCTTTTGGGTATCTTGCAGATACATTTGAAAGCCATCATGCTACTCGTTTCCCATAAATCATTATAGTGAGGGTTGCGAATGAAGAAAACTACAGGGGCCAGGAGATAAGAGAAACGAGTGAAGTGGGCTGGGTACAGAATTCTGAAAGTCCATAGATTTTCAGTTGTTTAATTGGCACTGGGCCTCAGAGCTAGGGAGGATTAGGGAATGTTAAGGATTGTATCAACCAGAGAGGATGCTCTGCATCTGGAGGAAGAACTGCTCGGCCAGGACTGCCACGTACAACTGTGCACGAGGGTGCAGGCTATGATGGTAAGTGAGTGAAATCCAGCCTGTTCTCTCCTCACCAAGCTGTGAGCCCAGCAGCCTCCATCAGCCCAGTGGGACACCTTTTCTAGTTTGTGCAAAGGTTCAGTATAGACAGGGAGCAGGCCTGGCTCCATCTTGTTGTTTCCAGGCTAGAACGTAGGCTCAGTGTTTCCAAGTCCTTGGATTTTTGAAGAGAAGCTGGAAATCTGCATCTTTATGCATAACCTCTTAATTTTTAAATGGTGATTCCAATATTGAAAAACCCTACATAGGTTAGTAAATCCATGTCAGCAGGTTCTGTACCCACAATGTGTGAGTCTCGTGTGACGGAAATAGGGGAGGTGGCACAGCACCAAGGTACAAACTTGCAGTCGGGGGGTCACAGGTGAGGGCATGTATAACCCCTGCCTCCTAGACAGTTTCAGGACTAGTCACATTAGCCCAGTATCTCAGTGGAGAGGTGCTGGGCTATCACTGGCCCTACCATCAAGGCAACCCCTTTTGAATGAGTGTGAATTATTGGTGTAAATGGCTGTGAATTACTACCTATGTTACCCTGGGAAGTCATTTGATTTTTCTAGACATTTGTTTCAGCATATGAGACAGCTCTCTCAGAGGTTCTTACAACGATTAAATGAGATAAAGTTTGTGAAGTCTGTGGCACATGACTGTCACTCAGCATGTGGCAGCAGCTATTAGTTTCAAGACTTGGCTGTGAGTGCATGCTGGTACCCTCTTCACAAGGAAGTGTTGTATCTTTATTCCTGTTACAATCAAATCACCCCTTTGAGGAACAATGCCTAATAACTCTACCCATAATCATTACAGCATACAACAGCGGGGATCAAAACCCTTCATCATCACCTGCTATTTAGAAACATAATATAAATAATTATATTTAATCACATGAAAGGAACTTAGAGATGATTTAAGACACTACTTCAATTTCCTCATTTGTCAGGTGACAAAACAAAGGCAGAGAGAGTGGGAGTGAGAGAGAGAGAGAGAGAGGGAGAGAGAAATATTCATCTATAGTCACATAGTAAAATATTAACAGAGCATGAAATGTAGTTTATATTTGTGTTATTGTTTTGACTTTGAGCTTGAAAAAATTTTATGCTTTTAATTGAAACTTTGAATATTGTAGATATTATTTCAAACAACGTTAAGTAATAAATGTGTTCTTGATTGATTTGGCAATGAAATACCAATTTTCCAGTCTGAACTAAAATGTAAAAATAAAAATACATTGCTCCAATCACCCCCCACCATTCCCCACCACATCTTTGAAGGGAATAGATTGTATCAGAAACATCTTGCACTGAGAGGCAACAAAAGCTGTATTTAATGTTTTGAAGTGTAGGGTTTGCATTGATGTCTTTGGAGGGGAGCCTGGGGAGCATGTGCTGGTACTTTCCATACAGAGATGTGAGGATGAAATGACAGTGCTTGGTGCCTCACCAGTGCTCAGTAAATGGTAACTTTTCTTTTTAAATTTAATTTAATTTTATTTTTTATATAGCAGGTTATTAGTTATCCCTTTTATACTTATCAGTGTGTACATGTCAATCCCCATCTCCCAGTTCATCCCACCACCACCCCACCCACCGCTTTTCCCCCTTGGTGTCCATACGTTTGTTCTCTACATCTGGGTCTCTATTTCTGCCTTGCAAACCAGTTCATTTGTACCATAGTAAATGGTAGCTTTGAGTCTCCTGCTCCTTTTCATTCCCACATACTATACCCTATGCCCCATTCCTGGCCAGAAAAGACACATGGACTCAAAGCTTCTACACTGCACTCTGAGCATTTTGGGACCACATCAGTGTGTTTTACTTTGTAAAGAACTGGAAACTAGTACAGGACTTGTCACCATGAACATACTCAGTAAAATGTTGAATTTAACTGACATTGTGCTGCACTCAGTTGTAAGGCTTTAGATTGTGCTCAGAGCACACATTCTTTTACAGAGTTGCTTTTGCATGTTTATGTCTACCATATGCTAAAAAGGACTGAAGACTATTCAAGCCAATAATATAAATATTATTCCACAAAGTAACTCAAGTTGTAGTTGTTGCTTAAATAGAAGACCAGAAAAAACTACCCTGCATTTATTGGATAACTGCCTCCTTGAATTCTGAGGACTGGTGTATTTATTTGTCTTCTCTCAGATGGCAGCACATACATTGCACAATAGTTTAAAAGAGGAAATCATGGCCTGGAATCAGTGGACTCAGGTCAACCATAAGAATGTCAAAGCTCTCTGGGTTTCCTTTGGTACAATGAGGGTGTGTGTCAACCAAATCTCTAAGGTCCTTGGAGTGGCAGAGATTTTTGTGGTGGCTTGTTTTAAATGTTGTCCCGTTTTCTTCTAGATAACAGAAATTTCAGGAGCAGCCTCAGTTTGACCAGGATATATCCCTGGGCAGTCTCCACCACCCAGGGCAATGAGGATGTGTATTTGTCAATGGGGCTTTCCAGTAGAGATTCCAGAAGGCAATCTTCCCAGTGAAGCCACGTGGAAGCATGATGATGGGCGACGCATGTCTTATGGGTGGATGCCAGCAGGGACAGCTGATGACTGGGCATGGACCAGGCGCCACTTCTGATACTGTGACTCCTCATAAGCTCCCTCATAGATGCAACCACTGAACTGGCTGATTTACCCTGAATTGATGAAAAGTAAGGTTTCTGCCACAAAGTTGAAATGAAGAATGCTACATGTAGAATAAGTTCGATTATAGGAACATTGTATTTCTGTGCTCCTGAGCTTGTGGACTGAAATTTATACTAGGTACATACATGTAGGTAGGTATAACCTTATATTTTTCTGTTTTTAAAATGATATATGCTCATCGTAAAAATGTTGCCTGACTTCATTGTGATCATCTGTGTTTTGAAAAAAATTTACCTCACACTTATATAGAACTTTATCAGTTAAAAGTTATTTTTCACGTTGAAGATCTCATTTAGTTCTCATGACAACTTTGTTAGATAGAAATCTAGTCCCATATTACAGATGAGAAAACTGAGGCTTATGAAGCAATGTAAATTCCCTGGGATCACCAACTACAAATGGGCAGAGCCGGGAATCGAATCCCAATCTTCCAACTCCAGTGCTTCCTTCTTTTCTTTTTAATTTTTCTTTCCTTGGGCTGAGTTGTGTTCTTTACTCTAGTTTTTGTGTGTGTGTGTGTATGTGAAATAGCCTCTTCTCTGTTTCATAGGGCAGATTATTTCTGTTTTAGTAAAAATAAGACAATAGATAGGAAAGAACCTTGAGACCAGTGAAAAGAATCCCAAACATCATCTTTTTTGCACTGATAGTCCCCAAATTTGAAGAATTTTTTTCTCCTCTCAAACAACTTATACCTAACAATTCTTTAAGATTTAGTTCCATAATATTATTCCGCCTTCACTTTTTACTCATTTACTTCTGACACTTTGCCCATTTCTCCTTCTCAAGAGCCCATTTACTAAGGGGTATCAGGTAATAAGAGGATTGATGAGAAGACGAAAGGCCACTTCTGGGTCAATGAGCAGAGATCAGGAGATATCATTTTTTCTAGACAGGAATTTTAAACTTATTCATGTTCCCAGTCCAAGTGGAAAAACCTCATGTTTATCACTGGGACTCAGATGACATCTCATTCATTCATTTATTCATTCATGTATAATGTAAAATTCATTTATTGAACATTTATTTTTGCTAGGCACTGTTTTGATGTAGGGCATTTAAAGATGGATAGGGCATTAGCCCTGTCTTTACAGAATTTATATTTAGTGGCAAAAAAAAAAAATCAAAAGATAATTGCATTACAGGTGCGGTAATGGAAGTTGACCATTTTCACCATGGGTCTGCGTTTGAATATATGTCAACTATTTCCAATATTTTTGTGGTCATGAGCATCTTCAGTTTCATGAACAGAGAGTTAGTATTGACCTGAACAGATGGAAGGGTCTTCAGCAAGAAGGTACATTTGAACCAGGCCTTGAGTTTTTCAGACAGGAGAAAGCATATTGCTTGACTTGCCTTTCTTGGTGGCAAACGTCAAGTGGTGACCCAGTGCTGCCTTCTTCAGAGTCTTTGTTTATGTGGTTAGTTAAGACCTGGCCTCCTGCTTTTGGAAGCAATGGATGTGGAATACGGAAGCAATGATCGAGACACCTGCAGTGGAATTTCCACTGATTGCTGAAACATTTATACAGTGAAATGGTAAATATCAAACATGTTTTAACCTCAGGACCCTTAATATCAGGGACATAGACTGCGCAAAGCTTCTCAAAACTCCTGTGCAGTCTTCTCCTTAAGAATAATCAATTCTATCTGGTTGGTATTAAATGGTGAATTATATTTTTCAGGTCAGGGAATAACAATAAGCTGTAATCAGGTAAAATAAGTAGAGTGAACATCTGTGGTCATAACCCTCATCATTATTATGTCAGAGGGTACCATCTTCTGAATGCTTACCATGAGTCAAGTGCATACATAGACCCTGGTCTGTCTGTCGTCATCACCTACAGGCTTATCTCTGAGGCCGTGCCACTTTCACACACGTGAAGAGCAATGGTATTACCTGTTCACAGTCACTCATAATTGACCAAGACCAATGCCTGACATTTAGCCCGTGTTTACACAGAATCAATGTTACTCCAACTCTATGGCACAACTAGTGTATAGCAGTGGAGTGGCCTGACAACTGAGACCACAGGTCATGCTTTTTAAATTTTTATAATAGACTCTTGGCCTTATCATTCTCATGGATAGGATTATAAATAGATGAGCCTTCAGTCATCCCAAATTCCAGGTCCTGGGCATGTATCAGAGTTTAACTTTAAATTGTCTGCAACCTAATTTCCATCAAAATCTTAGCTGAGACTCCAAAGAAGATGGCCAACAAACACATGAAAATACGCTCAACATCACTAATTATTAGAGAAATGCAAATCAAACTGGTCAGAATGGCCATCATCAAAAAATCTATAAACAATAAATGCTGGAGAGGATGTGGAGAAAAGGGCACCCTCCTACACTGTTGGTGGGAATGTAAATTGGTACAGCCACTACGGAGAACAGTATGGAGGTTTCTCAAAAAACTAAAAATAGAACTACCGTATGACCCAGCAATCCCACTCCTGGGCATATACCCGGAGAAAACCATAATTTAAAAAGATACATGCACCCCCAATGTTCATTGCAGCACTATTTACAATCACCAGGACATGGAAGCAACCTAAATGTCCATCAACAGAGGAATGGATAAAGAAGACGTGGTACATACATACAATGGAATATTACTCAGCCATAAAAAGGAACGAAATAGTGCCATTTGCAGAGATGTGGATAGACCTAGAGACTGTCATAAAGAGTGAAGTAAGTCAGAAAGAGAAAAACAAATATAGCATAATATCACTCACATGTGGAATCTAGAAAAATGATACAGATGATCTTATCTGCAAAGCAATAGAGACAAAGATGTAGAGAACAAACTTATGGATACCAAGGGGGGAAGGGGAGGTGGGATGTAGTGGGAGATTGGGATTGACATATATACACTACTATGTATGAAATAGATAACTAATGAGAACCTATAGTTGCTATAAAATGTATAGCACAGGGAACTCTACTCAGTGCTCTGTAGTGACCTAAATGGGAAGGAAAACTAAAAAGAGTATACGTATAACTGATTCATTTTGCTGTACAGCAGAAACTAACACAACATTGTAAAACAACTATACTCCAATAAAAATTAAAAAAAAAATCTTAGCTGAGAAAAATGGTATTCATGAAAGAAGTATAAGAGACATAGCCTACATCTAACCCTCTAGGATCCACATACAAGATGTCAAAAATAGCATTCATAAATGTGCCTATAAACGTCTTTGACAATTCAGCTCCATTTTCGCCTCCTAAGCTCTCCCCTGTAGTGAAGGGGTTGCAAGATTGCAAACTACATTTCTCAGAAATCTTTGCTAGCAGCTGACTAGCATAGATTCCACCAGAGCACTAGCGTGCAAAGTTGGAAGGAGGAAGAAAAGCCAAACCTATGTTGCTGCTTCTCAGGCAGTGGCAGAGATCCATGGGCTTTAAGACACATGAAATATTAGAGTGGCTTCCAGGCATTTTGCTGTACACTGTCTACCTTGGTACTGGAGATACTGCCAGAAATTTCCTATGATTCCTGCATCTTCCTGGATCCCTGAAAGCTAGAAGCAAACACAGGAATTAAAGCATTTTTTGTGCCTTCTTCTAGGAATGCTCTTTTCTCAGATGCCCACATAGTTCACAGGTTCACTTCTTTAGGCTAAAATGTCACTCATCAGCGAGGTCTTCTCTGACCATTCTTTATAAAAGTGTACCCTTCATGTTGCTCTGTATCCCCACACCCCTCTTTATTCTTCACAGTACATATTCAATTTCTATTTGTTTTACTATGTGTTTATTTATCCATTGATATTCTATCAGAAAGTCAGCCCCAGGAGAGCAGGGACTTGGTTTCTTTTACTGCTGTATCCTCAGCACCTAGAATAGTGCCTGGTACATTAAAGACACTCAATAAATATTAGTTGAATGAATGGGTAAATGTTGAATACATGAATATATAACAAAGTAGTTAATAATAATAGTCACAATAACAATGATAGCTGTCTTAGCTTGTTTGGACATCTATAACAAAATACCACAGGTATCTTATAAAACTGGGTAGCTTATACAAACAGCCATTTTTTGCTCAGTTCTGGAGACTGGAAAGGCCAAGATCAAGGTGCCAGCATGGTTGCCTTCTGGTGAGGGCCCTCTTCCTGGTTCACAGTTGGTGCTTTCTTGCTGTGTCCTCAGATGGTGGAATGGTCTAGGGATCTCATGAGAGCCTCTTTTATAAGGCAATAATCCCATTCATGAGGGTTCTACTCTCATGGCTTAAGCACCTCCCAAAGGCCCAACCTACCAACCTCACCGCATAGGGCATTAGGATTTCAACATATGGGGGACACAAACATTCAGATCATAGCATTCTCTTCTGAGGCCTCAAAAGAATCACCCTTAATAGTTCATTCATGGAAATGTGTAACAGAGTAGTTAATAACAACAACAACTAACCTCAATGAGCAGTTCTATATGCCAACACTATGCTAAGTATTGACATCCCATCAAGTCCTCCCAATAACTCTGTGGTACAGGAGGCAAAATGTGTAATCTCTCAGCATCCCATTCTCCTTGAGGCAGTGTTTGATTCAAGGATAGAAGTGACAGCACCAAAGGGAAACCCAGAATCATTGTTTGATGCTGGAAGAGAGACTTCTCTCTTCTGGATAAAAGCAGGAGACATGCAGTGCAAGATATTGCAGCAGTCATCCTACTACTATAAGCAGAGTCAGCTTAAGGATAAATCCAATAGGATGGAAGGCAAAGGAGAAAGAAAGAACTTGGGCCCATGATGACATCACTGAGCTGCTGGACCAAACCTTACCTGAAGCTCATCCTACTTCTTTCAGTTATATAAACTAACATATTCCCTTGATTATTTAATCCAGCTTAAGGGTTTTTGTTGTTGTTCCTTGCAACTGAAAGCATCTTAACTAATCCAAGTAGATATTACCTAGTAGCTGTATGATCTTAAAGCAAACTGTGGAACGTCTCTTTGCTTCTGTTCCCTCATCTGTAGAGTGAAAATAATACTAGAACTTCACTCTGTATTTGTTGTGGGAATAGAGAGACAATGTAGATAAAAGCACTGAGCACACTGCCTGACACTTAGCAAGATATATGTATGTTAATATTACCTCAAGAAGCTTACAATAAAAGGAAGAATTGAGGACTGTAGTTGCTTTAGGTCAGATGTGAGGTACCTGACCATATTTGCTCTTCTAGATGCCTTTGTTACCACACATATGTACTTTAATATTTTATTAACATGACAACCTCCCAAACTATACTGTGAGCTTCTAGAATCTAGAAGGCAAGATAATGGCTTATTATTCTTTGCACCTGTCCCAGTGCCCAGCTTTGTGCTAGGCATATGGCAGGTGTTTCATTGAAGCATATTGAACTAAAGAACCAAATTATGAGAAAGGAGCCTAAAGAAGGAGAGAGATAGGGAGTCAAGTGTTAGAAAAGGTATACATGATGGAATAGGTTTCAGGAGGGGGCGGGAGAGGTGGGGGGCAGAGCACAGGTGCAGGGATTAGCCTTGGACAGGGGGAAGGTTAATAATGAGTGGGATCTGATTTCTGCTCCCAAATGACCATCATCACATTTCTTTTAGGGCTATGCACACAGCCAGGCACTAAATATTTCCCAGTGATTATTACCAAGGCAAGGCCTGGAAAAACATTTGTAACAAAAAGAAATAGCACAGTGAACTTTCCTCCAAGAGGGCTGGCACCAGTATCTGTGTTTATGTTATAGATTAAACTGAATATGGAGTTTTAAAGAAAGAAGTATACTTTTTTCACACCATATTAATCTTCACTACATAATGTTGTGAGAATGCAACAGCTCCAACAGAGGAGAGAAATGAGTTGCTAAAATTCTCAAGTTATATAAACGATAATTGTAGTAGACATCTTTACACTATCTAGTAGTAGTTTTAGAAGTATTTTATTTTTTCTTGATCAAAAGTTATGTTGGGGGTAACAAAGCATGTGTTGTTACTTCCCTTTAAACATAGATTAGTCATGCATTAAATCATTTGGAGTAGACCAAATTTAACAATAACATTGTTTATGCATTAAGAAGCAATTAACAATGTTGCTCAGGGGTTACCTTGGGGACATAGAAATAAATGAGGCATGACTTCCATCCTCATAGAAATTACATTTTCTATTACCCCAAACCCAACTAATAGGAACTTGTTTGTAGTCAACTTTAAGGAGAAAGGATGCAAATAAGATGTCATCTTGAGGATTCTACATTTTTACAGCATCGGGGCATCTGCTGAGGCTAGCGCACATTGAACCCGGTCTCCCACACAGCAACTGATATTTTCCATTCCTGTGATGGCCCAGGGTTCCCATATAATCCTCTCAGACTGCACTGGTGGGCACAGCCCCCCTCACTTTGGAGATTTGAAATGTGTGTATAAATAAAAAGCACAACGGAAACACCTGTGGCTCTCCTCTAGGGGTCAGGTGTGTGGAATGGCCCAGGAGTTATCTCAGCACCCTTGTTTCTGTGCATTGGAGGATCTGTTTCTGATTTGGACCCTGCACAGGAAGTGACTTGTATTGTCAGAGGGAATTTATATGTTCTTTTCCAATTTCTTCCATAACTGCTCTCTTCCTCTCTACCCCCTCAATTCCCATTAGAGAGACAGAAAGCTGCAGCGTGATGCATGGCCAGCATTTTGCAGAGTAGGATGGAAGGAAGAAAGACTTACGAGGCTGTACATTAGTGGATAAAGACCTAGAAACCAAAGATGTACCTTAAGCACAAACTTTTGGCCAAATGCATCAGCAAAGCTCAAGACTCAGTGGAAAGATCCTGGAAGAAACAGGAGACATCGCAGCACATGCGACTGGAGTGCAGGATTCTGGAAGGAAAACAAAGACTGTCCCAGATAAGGGGTTGGTTACCACCAATATCCTAATTAAAGAGGGCATTTATCTAATATTGATTATGTGCCAGGTGCTATGCTAGTGCTCTACATACTCAATCCATACTTACTTACTCTAACCTGATCCAAGACAGCCCTTTAAGATCACTACTGTTATTATCTTAATTGTACTGATAAAGATAGCAAGACTCAGAGAAATAAAGTAACTGCCAGAACTCAAATGCATGTCTGTGTAACTGACTTTGCTTGTGGCCACTAAGCTCCACTACTTCCTTAGCAGGGAGGAACAAGAAGCTGATAGCAGAATCCATCACCAATCCTTTATGATCTATTGTTGGAAGTATTTATAGTACACTGTATGTAGTTGCAAGTCATGCAATATGGTTTTTATTCCACACAGTGCATTCATCTACTAACAAAAAAGCCCTTTGTCCTTTCATAAACTATAACTGCAAAACGATACCTGCAATACTCCTAGAGATAAAAGACAAACAAGTTTCATCCAGTAACTGGAAACCAAAAAAATCAGGACATTGCTTATTTCCAAGAGTATCAGCTAGAAATGCTAGAACTGAGAAATGCAAAAATGAAAATTAAGGACCCCAAAGGTATGATTTAGCATCAATGAAAGGATGGAAGATATGGGAGAAAGATGCTTAAATATATAAGTTTAATATGCATTTAATTGGAGTCCTAGAAAGAAAGGAGAGAAAGAAAAGGCAGAGGTTATCAATTATTTCATTGATACCGAGATGCATATTTTTTTCACATTTTATCTTTTCTGAAATCAGGATGTGTTTTACTTCCACTGAAGCTGGACAGCAGCTATCAATTATCATTGCCCATGCATGTGAATATCAAAAGTGAAAACATCAAAACATTCAGAACAGGGGTCAGTGGCTTGGAGGAAAATCCTGGAGACAATAGTGGAGCACTCTTTTCACCTACTAGGAAACAAAATAGTTATGGAGGAGGGGTGAAGGAGATTGATCAGACATGTTTAACAACATTTTCCAAGGACAAGTCAGTAGTAGGTTAGTTCGACATAATTTCAAAGCCAGATTAACAGCCCATCACTGATCTGATGGCTTTTAGTTCCTTTATGGAATCTTTGAGGAAATGCTATACACAGACAGCTACCAAATAGTGATTTAGAAGATGTGGATTCTTCATGGGAAGAAGTTTCAGGAATAACTGTGTAGGTAATTTATTTTGTTTTTATTTTCCTTGATGGGTATTGTGATGGTTAATTATGTGTTAACTTGGCAAAACAACAATGCCCAGATATTGGCCAAACATTATTCTGGATGTTTCTGTAAGTTGTTTTTGGACAAGATTTATATTTAAATTGGTGGGCTTGGAGTAAATTAGATTGCCCTCCATAGTGTGGGTGGGCAATCCACTGAAGGTTTGAATAGAACAAAAGGCTGACCTCCACTAAGCAAGAAGGAATTCTCCAACAGACTGCCTTAGGACTCTAACTGTAACTCTCCAGAGTCTCCACCTTGCCAGGCTTCCCCAGTAGATTTTGGACTCATGCAGCCTACACAAACACATGAGCAAATTCATAAAATAAATCTCTATCTATAAATATACACAGCCTATTGTTTCTGTTTCTCTGGAGAACCCTAATACAGGTATAAACAGTGATATATAACACAATTCTGTCTAATAAAAAGAACTTCTACAACAAGTATAAGATAAAGATTTTTAATGACAAGGGTATATGTCAGAGTTTATTTAATTGGGCATGGGTTTATTTTTCCTATTCTTGGTTACATAAATTAATGGTATAAGTTATAACTAATGGTGTCATGAACATGATGAAATATACTGGTTAAAGAGAACAATTAAAAATTCTCCTTGAAAATTTCCCTAGCTGATAAAATGCACAGATTCAAGATGTTCAGTGACTTCTATACAGGATTGAAAAATAAAAAAAGAAAAGGAAATGAAAAAACTACACTCACATATAGCAAAATTGTAGAAAGCCAAAGATAAAGAGAAAATCTTAACAGCATCCAGAGAAGAAAAAAAAGATTATTTTTAAAAGAGCAGTAAGATTGACATTGAATTCTGAGCTAAAATTGAAACCAATGGAATGAAGTCATTAATGTACTTAAAGAAAAGACTTGGCAACCCAGGATTCTATAACTAGATAATATTCATCAAGAATAAAGTGAAATGGGTGAAGTTGACCAAAAGGTAAAAACTTCCAGTTATAAGATAAATAAGTTCTGGAGAGATGTAATGTACAGCATGGTGACTGTAGTTAACAATACTGTGTTGCATATTTGAAAGTTGCTAAGAGAGTAGATCTTAAAAGTTCTCATCACAAGAAAAAAAAATGTAACTATGGGTGGTGATGGATGTTACCTAAATGTATATATATATATTCCACTATATATATAAATAAAATCATTATGTTGTACACCTAAAATACTACAATGTTATATGTTAATTATATCTCAATTAAAAAACAAAAGAATAAAAGTGAAATAAGGCAGTTCCAGGTAAATAAAAACTCACAGAATTCACAAAAGGAACTGGTCTAAAGGGGAGTTTTCAGCCAAAATAAAAGTCCATTGGGAGGAGTCAAGATGGTGGTGTGGGAAGACATGGAGCTACTGCCTCCCCACAACTAGGGCACCTGCTGGCCACTGGAGGCGGGGACTCTGACCCCCAAGGAGACGGGAGGAACCCCAGAGTGAACCACCACCCCACAAGGCTTGCGGGATCTTGATTCACGAACCCAGGGTCGGGCAGAAGCTCCTGCGGTGGGAGTTCCGAGTCTGAACAACTGGACTAACAGAGAACCTCAGAGGCCAGAGAATATGCATCGGAGTGAGGTCTCACAGAGTTTTTCATCTCAACATCAAGACCCAGCTCTACCCAATAGCCTACAAACTCCAGTGTTGGAAGCCTCAGGCCAAACAACCAGTAAAACAGGAACACAATTCCACTCATTAAAAAAAAAAAAAAATTAGACGGCAAAAAAAAAATGTCACAGATGAAGAAGCAAGGTAAAAACCTACAAGACCAAATAAATGAAGAAGAAATAGGCAACCTACCTGAAAAATAATTCAGAGTAATGATAGTAAAGATGATCCAGAATCTTGGAAATAGAATGGAAGCACGGATTGAGAAAATACAAGAAATGTTTAACAAAGATCTAGACGAACTAAAGAACAAATAAACAGAGATGAACAACACAATAACTGAAATGAAAAATACACTAGAAGGAATCAATAACAGAATAATGGAGTCAGAAGAATGAATAAGTGAGCTGGAAGACAAACGGTGGAAATAACTGCCAAGGAGAAGAATAAAGAAAAAAGAATGAAAAGAATTTAAGACAATCTCAGAGACTGCTGGGACAACATTATATGTACCAACATTCAAATTATAGGGGTCCCAGAAGAAGAAGAGAAAAAGAAAGGGTCTGAGAAAATATTTGAAGAGATTATAGTGGAGAACTTCCCTAACATGGGAAAGGAAGTAATCAATCAAGTCCAGGAAGCAGAGAGAATCCCATACAGAATACATCCAAGGAGAAACACGCCAAGACACGTATTAATCAAACTAACAAAAATTAAATTCAAAGAAAAAATATTAAAAGCAGCAAGGGAAAAACAAAAAATAACATACAAAGGAATCCCCATAAGGTTACCAGCTGATTTTTCAGTGGAAACTCTGCAGGTCAGAAGGGAGTGGCAGGATATACTTAAAGTGATGAAAGCGAAAAAACTACAACCAAGATTACTCTACCCAGCAAGGATCTCATTCAGATTCGATGGAGAAGTCAAAAGCTTTTCAGACAAACAAAAGCTAAGAGAATTCAGCACCACCAAAGCAGCTTTACAACAAATGCTAAAGAAACTTCTCTAAGCGGGAAATACAAGAGAAGAAAAAGACCCACAAAAACAAAACGATGAAGAAAATGGTAATAAGAACATACATATCACTAATAACCTTGAATGTAAATAGATTAAATGCCCCAACCAAAAGACACAGAATGGATACAAAAACAAGACCCGTATATCTGCTGTCTACAAGAGACCCACTTCAGACCTAGGGACACATGCAGATTGAAAGTGAAGGGATGGAAAAAGATATTCCATGCAAATGGAAATAAAAAGAAAGCTGGAGTAGGTAAAATAGACTTTAAAATAAAGACTGTTACAAGAGAAAAGGAGGGACACTACATAATGATCAAAGGATCAATCCAAGAAGAAGATATAACAATTATAAATGTTTATGCACCCAACATAGTAGCACCTCAATACATAAGGCAAATGCTAACAACCATGAAAGGAGAAATAAACAGTAACACAATAATAGTAGGAGACTTTAACACCACACTTTCAACAATGGATGGATCATCCAAACAGAAAATAAATAAAGAAACACAAGCTTTAAATGACACAATAGATCAGATAGCTCTAATAGATATTTATAGAACATTCCACCCAAAAGTGGCAGAATATACTTTCTTCTCAAGTGCACATGGAACATTCTCCAGGATGGACCATATCTTGGATCACAAATCAAGCCTCGGAAAATTTAAGAAAATTGAAATTGTATCAGGCATCTTTTCTGACCATAACGCTATGAGGTTGGAAATCAATTACAGGAAAAAAACTGTAAAAAACACAAATACATGGAGGCTAAACAGTGCACTACTAAATAACCAAGAGATCACTGAAAAAATCAAAGAAGAAATAAAAAAAAAATACATAGAAAC
>NC_041229.1:80657918-80658938 GCF_002837175.3 Physeter macrocephalus
AGCCACAGCAATCAGAGAAGAAAAAGAAATAAAAGGAATACAAATTGGAAAAGAAGAAGTAAAACTGTCACTGTTTGCAGATGACATGATACTATACATAGAGAATCCTAAAGATGCCACCAGAAAGCTACTAGAACAAATCAATGAATTTGGTAAGTTTGCAGGACACAAAATTAATGCACAGAAATCTCTGGCATTCCTATATATCAACAACGAAAAATCAGCAAGAGAAATTAAGGAAACACTCCCATTTACCATTGCAACAAAAAGAATAAAATACCTAGGAATAAACCTGCCTAAGGAGGAGAAAGACTTGTACTCAGAAAATTATAAAACACTGATGAAAGAAATCAAAAATGACATAAACAGATGGAGAAATATACCATGTTCTTGGATTGGAAGAATCAATATTGTGAAAGTGACTATACTACCCAAAGCAATCTACAGATTCAATGCAATCCCTATCAAACTACAAATGACATTCTTCACAGAATTAGAACAAAAAATCTTACAATTCGTATAGAAACACAAAATACCCCGAATAGCCAAAGCAATCTTGAGAAAGAAAAACGGAGCTGGAGGAATCAGGCTTCCTGACTTCAAAGCATACCACAAAGCTACAGTAATCAAGACAGTATGGTACTGGCACAAAAACAGAAATATAGATCAATGGTACAGGATAGAATGCCCAGAGATAAACCCATGCACATATGGGCATCTAATTTATGACAAAGGAGGCAAGAACTTACAACGGAGAAAAGACAGTCTCTTCAATAAGTGGTGCTGGGAAAACTGGACAGCTACATGTAAAAGAATGAAATTAGAACACTCCCTAACACCATACACAAACATAAACTCCAAATGGATTAAAGACTTAAATGTAAGACCAGACACTATAAAACAAAACATAGGAAAAACACTGTCTGACATAAACCACAGCAAGATCTTTTATTGATCCACCTCCTAGAGTAACAGAAATAAAAACAAAAATAAACAAATGGGACTTAATTAAACTTAAAA
>NC_041229.1:80659237-80673411 GCF_002837175.3 Physeter macrocephalus
TGATACAGCCACTATGGAGAACAGTATGGAGGTTCCTTAAAAAACTAAAAATAGAACTACCATATGACCCAGCAATCCCACTACTGGGCATATACCCTGAGAAAACCATAATTCAAAAAGAGTCATGTACCACAATGGTCATTGTAGCACTATTTACAAGAGCCAGGACATGGAAGCAACCTAAGTGTCCATTGACAGATGCATGGAATAAGAAGATGTGGCACATTTATACAATGGAATATTAGTCAGACAAAAAGAAATGAAATTGAGTTATCTGTAGTGAGGTGGATGGACTTAGAGTCTGTCATACAGAGTGAAGTAAGTCAGAAAGAGAAAATCAAATACCATATGCTAACACATACATATGGAATCTAAAAAAAAAAAAAAAAAAAAGGTTCCGAAGAACCTAGGGGCTGGACAGGAATAATGATGCAGACGTAGAGAATCGACTCAATGACATGTGGTGGGAGGATGAAGCTGGGGTTAAGTGAGAGTAGCATCGACATATATACACTACCGAATGTAAAATAGTTGGCTGGTGGGAAGCAGCAGCATAGCACAGGGAGATCAGCTCCGTGCTTTGTGATGACCTAGAGGGGTGGGATAGGGAGGATGGGAGGGAGGGGATATGGGGACATGTGTATGCATACTGCTGATTTGCTTTGTTGTGCAATGGAAATTAACACGGTATTGTGAAGCAATTATACTCCAATAAAGATCTATTAAAAAAAAAAAAAGAAGAAGAGTCCATCAAGGGAGCAAGAAGATACAGGAGGAATAAAAATCAACCAAAATGTAAAATGATGAGAGTAAATCCAAGTAAACATTGTATACAATGATAATTTTGTTTGCAAGTTAACATATAGGACAAATTCATATATAAAGCAAAAGCATGTAAGTCAGGAGGGGCTAAAAAGAGTGTGTGATGATCTTTGTTTTGCCTGGGAGGAGGTAAAAATACCAAGACATTAGACTTTAGTAAGTCAGTGATGCATGCTGTAATTTCTATTGTAATCACTAAATAGTAAAATAATCCATACTTTCAAACTAACAGAGAAAAATGTAATAAATACAACCCAAAAGAAGGCAACCACGAGGGAAAAAGGAAGTATAGAACAAGCAAGACAAAGAGAAGGTAAATATTAGATTGATCCAGATAAAATTGTTGGTTTGTAGGAAAAAATGGTCAAATATTGGTGATTTCTTATAACTCAGCCTACGTGAGATAACATATTTACACCCAAATGTATAGGAAATAATGATAACATTGCTATCAGACTTCACATTGTTAACACTGCATGAGCCAGTAAAGCAATGTCTTCAAAGTTCTGGGTGTAAAGGATACTGAATATAGAATTCTATATTCAGCCAAACTAGTAATCAGTACTAAGAGCCAAGTGAGATATTTTTAGATAAGAACTCAGAAAGTTTACTGTCCATACACCTTTTATTTAAAAATTTACTCAAGAGGATACAGTTGCAAAATAAAAAACACATCCAAGTAAATAGACCAACATTAAACACTGTAAATAGACTATATAATATATAGTCTATTTACAGTATATAAACAGAGAAGTAAAGGAAGAGCTAGAAAGAAATTAAGAGAAGCTGCTTGGAAGATTCTTTATCAAAGCGCAGTCTTCATATAGACTATAGTTTCTCAACAGGGGAATATGTTGTTCCCTGGGAAAATTTGGCAATGTCTGGGAACATTTTTGGTTTTCACAACTGGATAGGGATGGCTACTGGCATCAAATGTGTAGAGGCCAGGAATGTTGCTCAACATCCTATCTCATACAGGACAGCCCTCTGTAACAGAAAATAATCTGGCTCCAAATGTCAATAGTGCCCCAAATGTTAATAGTGTAAACTCTGATGTCGAGTATTACATTTCCTTCAACTTGGATCAAGTCATACTTAGTTCTGTATGGATGCCATCCACATAATTATACTAATAATATTGAGACTCCTTAGGAGGATTATGTAAAAGAACAGAACACTTATTCTATAATAATATAATTAAGAAAAATTGATGGTGGAGGAAGAAAAGATGGAAGGATGTACACATTATAAATCACCTGGGGATCTTGTTAAAATACAGATTTTGATACAGGAGGTCTGGGGTGAGGTCTGAGATTTTTTTGCATTTCAGACAAGCTCCCAGGTTTTTTTCTCCCTAGAAACATTTAATATGTTCTTTCTATTTTTTGTGTTTTGAGATTTCCCCAGAAAAACCTCCACAACAATAACTTACTGATCATTTATTTTACGTTTACTATTATTATTTTATTTGAAAACAACTGTTACCACATGTGTACCATTACAGCCCCCTTTGCCAGTTTTAAATAACTAGAAAGCAAGCAAGCAACAACATTTAAACAAGTCTCACTATAGTACCTTCTTTATGGTGGCTTTCTTTTCTCTTTCAAAGAGGAGTGAGAGCTTTTTGACTGCTTTGTATTTTGATTTTATATTTATCCCCTCTCTGGTCTGAATTCCTCTAAAGTCAGAGTTTTATTCACATGGGGATGTTGACGTTAAGACATTTACTCATGTATGAATTTCACATTTCGTGATCACTTGCTGGGCGCCCCATTCTATTAAGGGCTGCAAACAAAACTGTAAATAAGCCATACAGTCTGGTTGGAGTATTTCTGGGAAAGCTTTTGTCTTCTTGAGAAAAAGAGAGATACATCTGGGGAAAACCTTGTACTTTCCTTTTCTTCCTGCCTTGAATACAGATAGTGACAAGAAAGACCTAGAGGACTTCAGGGAAAACATTCCTGAGCATTGTCAGGCTGCTGAACAAACATCAGCAATTAGTTACCTCCAGATCTGTAGTATGCGAAAAGTCAGTCCTCACTTCATAAGCTACTGTAGTTGGGCATTCTTTTCCTTGCAGCTGAAGGCATTTCTGACTCACACAATATATGCAATCACTCAGGAACTGAATGTTTCCCAGTGATGTTGTCAAGCACTTGTGATAATGGTTAATGATACTGTACAAGATTTTAGATTAAGTATAAGTGGTAAAATGGGAGCAAAAGATACAGCTTCATTGCTTGCAAGAACAGAACTAGAACCAATGGTCCAAAATTTCAGTGGGCCAGATTTGGATTCAACATAAATTAGAACTTTCTAATACAGCATTCCATTAATGGAGTGTACTATCTTGCAGAGATTAATCTCCTATCCATTAAAATTTTCAGGAGGAGGCAGAAACACCATAGAATGGATTCCAGAACTGCATGGAAGGACATATGAGAAATTACTGATATTCCCTCTTACTCCAAGGTTCTAATATCAATTTTCAACAGTGAGTGTCAAAATCAAAAAGGCTTTAAATCATAAACTTTAAAAAAATGGTTAAATTTCAAATTCAAATAACCAGAGCACCCCATTCCTCAATTCTGACTGAAATTACACTGGACAGTTAGAGATAATTGTAATTTCATCTGATTCCTATTCATAAAAATGAAACATTTTATTTACATATAAAAATGTGATTTTTTTCTTTCTTCTATGAGTTAATAGACATAGGAAAATGAAACTATAGTACAGAACCTAGACTTTTAAGCATATTGAAAGGGTAAACTTACACAGGATTAATAAAACTTGTCTAATAGATGTGTAGCATGCATTTCAATTCAGCAAAAGAAAAGAATTCTTTACTTTTGGCTAAAAATACCCTGTAAACAATTACAGTTATAACTCTAGCTGATTATTTCATAATCTTGACATTACAGGAAAGTTCAACATGTTAAGATGTGATTTTTAAAAATTTCAACCAAAGTTATTATTAAACAATTCAATGTTTCGGGCTAAAATGAGAGCCTTGCCAAGAATGGCAGAGCCACATGTCCCACTGCCCAGAGGGGAGAGATGGCATCCACCTCTCAAGTTGTATGAGTCACTCACGACCTGAGATATATAGAACATATGACCCAGGCCACTCTGGAGAAGTCAGAACATATTTTAAAATTTAGTTGTAAGAAATAAATCACTTTACTTTTATTGCTGGTGAAAAAAAAAAATCACTGTGCCATTTGTACAGCATTGGACTTGTGTTCCTCTAAATTAAGCAGCTTGCTTTCCCCTGGGAAATGCCAAACACGAACCATAGTAGGGCCTCCCATTGGATTTCTTGAACACAGGAAAACGTAGGATCAGGTACTCTGTTAGGTGTTGAGGTGCAAGGGGGAACAAAAGTGACACGATTTCACAGGGCTTATAGTCTTGTTGCTGTGAACATCGCATGACTAACGTGATGGAATATTAAACGCTGATTTATTCTTTTTAAGTGAAATAACTTCTTTCTTGTTTTTCACACTCTAAATAGAAACAGCTCACTCCCAAGAAAGGAAAGCTTATTTACAAATAAGCCAATGGGTTCTGCCCAACATTTATCGCTATGCAAACCTATTAGACTATTGGCTCTGATTTTAGTTAAGTAAAATAAACATAAATGACATTTCTGAACCTTATGTGTATAGGTTAATCTTATAATACCAAATCTAAGGTCTCAAAGTCTAATTGCCACATGAATATTTACAGTGGGTATTTTTCTACTCAGCTTTTTGTTTTCATCTAAAGTGTATATAGTTTCATGTTTGCATCAGTGATTTCTTTTCATTTACTTTAACTTTTCAACCAGTTATGAATGCTTCTTACTATACACCTGTGGACATGCTGATTGGCCCTTTCACAAATAGACATGTTTGAATACAAAAGGTCCTTTTTTGCTTCATGTCTGCTAATGCTACAACTGACCTCATCAATACAGTAGTCTGAAGAATGGTTATTCAGGAATAGGTTTTCTTCCTTCCCCCAACCCTAGCATTTTTCTTTCTAATGACACTTCTAATTGAAAAGTATTCTAAATCCAAGCCACTTGCATTGCTGAGTCATGCTAAGTTGTGCAATATTATGTTCAATTCCATCTGGCATTAGATAATATGATAGGATCTAGAATCTTGAATTTTTATTTAAATATGTTTCAGATATAGATATGTTTCAAGGTATCATGAAATTACCTACAATTCAGGATTTATCTTGCAAATGTGTTCTATACATAGCTTTTATGATGGTCACTAAAAAGTGAACAACTATAACATTTTTCATTGTACCAAATGTGCTTTTCTTATCCAAATGTTAAAAATTATTGCCATTCATTTGAAGAACTTGTTAAGCATCTAAAATTTTGTACCAGTAAGTATCTGGAATATGCCTTGAAGCAACTTCTGTTTACAGACAAGGTCTGTAAGATATCCAAATACCACTGTGATGTGTTTACAGTTTATACAAGAATGAAATATCAAGTCCTTTTGGGTGCATATTTCTAAATGAGCATTAAATGAATTGGGAAAAAAACTAGAACATTTTCATGTCTGGTGCATGCCAAGTGAATGATTGCATTCACCTTCCCTTTGCAGCTTGCTTTGGGTTGATGAGGAACTCTCTCTAATGGTCATTAAGGTCATTGCTGGAAATTAGTTTACTTTTGTAAATGGATTTCACCTGGAGATGCCATTTCTCTGCAATCAACCGTATCCTCTTGGGATTATGAGCAATGATGCTGAACTACTGACAGATGGAGAATTTTGAAATGAGTTCCAACTAATTCTGACAGCCATCACGTCCCACCACCCTTAGTTAAAAATTAACTTTCAATAGTGGGAAAGAAAGATGATGAAACTTACCCAATACCTACAAAAGATGCTTAATATCATGAATTGTTATCCATCATTTCTTTTTTAGGGAGGGAGAATGAGTCGATCTAGGGAGTTATGATGACTACTAAATAAAACCAAAAGTTCATTACACTATATCTCCTACAAAATTAAACTTACAGTCAGTAATAAGGAAGCAGTCTCCCAGGGAAAATCATTGTTACAGGAATCAAAATGTATTGTGTTGGTCAAAAAGAAGCACTAAAATTCACCTGCATAGTTCTTCTAGTTCAATTAATTCTTAAGGCTTGTCTTTAAACTTTCCATGAAATGGAGAATAGCAACAGTCCATTTCTTCAAGAGTCAAGATCATCCAAGTATTTCAAGTATTATTATTTAAGAGAATACCTTTGACTGGCTGGGTACCACAAAGAGCTAATAAGCTTGGTCACTGCTTCAAAACAGAAAAGGTAAGCAAGAGGGAGTCCTCTTTCATTACAGACTCTGAAAGCAAGAGCTAGAATCATGGACTTTGGGCCTTCAGTAGTGTAAGCACCCAACTGCTTGAATGATTTATACTCTAGTGGGAAAGTCTCAGGGTGGCTTTACCCAATTAACAGCAAAAGAAATGAGTTTGGCAGATGCATTAGCTTGGAGTTAAACACTGATTTTGGAAAAATCCACATGAAAGATGCCCAAAATGTATAGACCTATGTTACTAGAATTACTGATGGATGTTCTACCTTTTCCCAGCATGCATATCTCTTTTTGATATCTTATATCCCCCTCTGGCTTTGCTGCTCTTGTGCCAGTGATGGCCAGGCAGTGAAATGCAAGCTCTGCTGATGCTAATACTTGGCTTTTTTTCTTTTGGAAAAGATGGAAGGATGTTTATGAGGGAAAGTTAATGGAATTCTATGAGATAAATAGGTAAAGAACAGTAATGTAAAAATTGTACATTTCAGTAGTGATAACAATGTAAAAAATGTGGCAGCACTGATCATTCTAATAAAGGTGAGTAAGTGTGTTTGAAATGGGGATGGAAACTTGAGGATAGATGGAATTGAATAATGTAGTTATGGGTCACCTGTGCATGGGGAGTGGTTTAATTCAGAAACTCAAAGGACCATGTGTGAAGTTTTAGTGTATATTTATGTATATATGAAAGGAGGAAAGAAGGGATAAGAGCGAACATGAACAGATTAGAATTTAAGTGATCACTCTGATATAATAAAAAAGAAATTTCAGTTTAATAATGGAAAGAACTTAAATGTGGCCATATCTTTGAGAAGTCGTATAGTACAAATAAGCATTTTATGTTGGGAGTTTGGGAAAAACTAATCCCTCACATCTCTTCTCCTCTGGGTTCAAAACCAACTGAGAAGTAGACATGAGATCCGGATGGGAGTACTAAGAGTATAGAGCTTTTCACTACTTCTCTCCAAGTTCAGATCTTGGAATTCTTATCCAGTCAACCCCATGAAGGAACATGGCTTACCCAATGCTATTTTTTTTTTTTTTAAATTTAAATTTAAATTTAAATTTTTATTTTTTGCGGTACACGGGCCTCTCACTGTTGTGGCCTCTCCCGTTGCAGAGCACAGGCTGCGGACTCGCAGGCTCAGCGGCCATGGCGAACGGGGCCAGCCGCGGATCTTCCTGGACTGGGGCACGAACCCACGTCCCCTGCATCGGCAGGCGGACTCTCAACCACTGTGACACCAGGGAAGTCCCCCCAATGCTCTTTGAATGCAAATGAGGAAGAAAGAAAATGATGAGAGGACAGTGAGGCTCTTGGCTTGTGTCCTGATCCCGGCTGTTTACTGCGTGGAGCTAAAATATGAGAAAACACAGGCCACGAGAAGGCAAGAGAATGTAGCAAGAGGCCAGGCTCTACATGAAGTAGAGTAGTACCATTCTACACTTTAATCCAGCCCAGTAGAACAATGTGGAACAATGGATGTTGGGATTTTACTATCCCAGATTAGATAGGTCACTTCTCTTAGGGGAGAAAAAATAAGAACGTGGAGAAAGAGTTTCTCTATTTCCTCTCAGAGAGTAAATGTTGGATGAAGTTTCTATTTTATGGGCAAATGAAGGAATATGTAAAGACGGAGAAAAATTTTCTTCCTACTCTCTTCCGTCATTTTTCTGGTTGTATTATTCAAAACGCTTTCAGTTGCAAATGACGGAAAATCAATTAAAAGTGGCTCAACACACAAAAAACCTGTATGTGAATGTTTATAGAGGTTTTATTTGTAACAGCCCCTAAATGGAAACAACCAAAATGTTCTTCAAGAAGTGAACAGTTAAACAAATTATGGTATATCCACATCATGGGATACCAAATAAAAAAGGAATAAAAAGGAATGAATTATTGATATATGTATCAACTTGGATGAATTCAAGGACATTAAGCTGAGTGAGAAAAGCCAATCTCAAATGGTCATATACTGTATTATTCCATTTGTATAACATTCTCAAAATAATAGAGATGGAGAACAGATTAGTGATTGCCAAGGGTGAGGGATGGCAGGTGGCTGGGTGGGTTTGACTAGAAAGAGGTAACACCAGGGAGGTCTTTGTGGTGATAGAATACTCCTGTATCTCAATTGCAGCGGCGGTTAGATTAAAAAGCACACATGATGAAATGGCATAGAACTGTGCACACATATTGTACCAATGCCCATTTCTTGGCTTGATATTGTGCTATAGTGATGTAAGAACAATTGGGGAAACACTGGGTGAAAAGTACACAGAATCTCTCTGTACTATTTTTGCAACTTTGTGTGAATCTATATCTCAAAATAAAGAGTAAAAAAAAAAGAAAAAGTGGTTTAAGTGAAAAAGAGAATACACTGGTTTATGGAATTGGGTAGTACAGGGGTTGAATCTACCTAGTTTTAGGCAAACCTGGATTAAGGAGCTCAAGAGATGTCATTAGGAGCTTTCTCTCTTTCTCCTTTTCTCAGCTCTGCTCACTTTTCTGTGTTGACTACATTCTGCAGACAGCTTTCTCCATGAAGCTGGGGAATTTTTAAAATTTTTATACAATTTTTAAAGGTTACAACTCTATTTAGAGTTATTACAAAATACTGGCTATATTCCCCATGTTGTACAAAACATCTTTGTAGCCTATCTTAACACCCAATACTTTGTACCTCCTACTCTCCCATCCCTTCCTCATCCCCACTGGTAACCACTAGTTTGTTCTGTTTGTGAGTCTGCTTCTTTATTGTTATATTCACTAGTTTGTCGTATTTTTTAGATTCCACATACAAGCAATCTACAGTATTTGTCTTTCTCTGTCTGACTTACTTTACTTAGCATAATGCCCTCCAAGACCATCCATGTTGCTGGAAACAGCAAAAATTTCATTCTTTTCTATGGCTGAGTAGTATTCTATTGTATATGTATACCACATCATCTTTATCCATTCATCTGTTGATGGATACTTAGGTTGCTTCCTTATCGTGGCAATTGTAAATAATGCTGCTGTGAACATTGGAGTGCATGTATCTTTTCAAAGTAATGTTGTTTTTTTCTTTTTCTCAGATATATACCCAGAGGTGGAATTGCTGGGTCATATGGTAGTTCTATTTTTAGTTTTTTGAGAAACCTCGATACTATTTTCCACAGTGGCTGCACCAATTTACATTCCCACCAACAGCGTATGAGGGGTCCCTTTTCTCCACGTCCTCGCCAACATTTGTTATTTGTGTTCTTTCTTGATGACAGCCATTCTGACAAGTGTGAGGTGATACCTCATTGTGGTTTTGATTTGCATTTCTCTGATGATTAGTGATGTTGAGCATCTTCTCAAGTGCCTTTTGGCCTTCTCCATTTCCTCTTTAGAAAAATGTCTATTCAGTTCTGCCCATTTTTTAATCAGGTTGTTTGTTTTTTTGATGTTGAGTTGTATGAGCTGTTTATATATGTTGGATGTTAATCCCTTGTTGGTCATGTCATTTGCAAATATTTTCTCCCATTCAGTAGGTTGTATTTTCCTTTCATCAATGGTTTTCCTTTACAGTGCAAAAGCTTTCAAGTTTAATTAGGTCCCATTTGTTTATTTTTGCTTTTATTTCCTTTGCTTTAGGAGATGCGTCCAAAAAATACTGCTACAATTTATGTCAAAGAGTATTCTATGTTTTCCTCTAGGAGTTTTACAGTATCTGGTCTTACATTTAGGTCTTTAATCCATTTTGAGTTTATTTTTGTATATGGTGTTAGAGAATGTTCTAATCTCATTATTTTACATATAGCTGCCCAGTTCTCCCAGCACCACTTATCAAATGAGACTGGGAAAACTCTGAATTTTGGATCAGATGTCCTCTTGGAACCAATTATTGTTATCAGAAAGATGGACTACACTGAGTGGTCATGATGGGCTGGGGGTGTGTGTGTGTGTGTGTGTGTGTGTGTGTGTGTGTGTGTGTGTGCGCGCAGAGATAGTTCCATTAGGAACTCACTGAGGAAGAGTGGTTTCCCAAAGAAAAAGTGAGATCGTCTCATCAAACTCAGATTAGGTGGACCAGGCAAAACAAATGTCTGCTATATTACTAAACTGTCAGAATGACGACTCTGTGGACATGTATAAATACTTGATAATCTAACTTGCAAAACATTTGAATAATTGTATAGTATAATGAAGAGAGGTTACAGGTTTAAATTATATGTGTTTTGGGGAAGAAAAGTAAAGGCTAGTAAGAATGAACAAAATTTGGTAATTAACTAAAGACCTACAAGAAATATGGTTCCAAGATGTGCGGCAAAATGAATCTCAACAACACTGCAATGCAAGTGGATGACGAAAAGTTAGAAATTCACTTTGGTCTTTAAATCATACAGAGAACCAAATTTTATAGGTAAAATGATGATAGCTGAAATAGCTTAAGTTGAAGTTTTAGAAAAAAAAATAGAGGTCCTTTGACATTGATGCCAATATTTAAAAACACACACTCAAACTTGGAAAATATCTTTTTTACAGGCAAAAACCCCACTGTAGTTATCTATTAAGCTCAGTGGTAGCTGGGGACTTTTTCCTCAGTTGGGGGCATTTTAGGTGGTGCTCTGTAGCACAAGACAGTAAAAAGGTTGTTTGTTGGCTGCTGGGGATGTATTTTGAGTGAGTAGATTCTCTTCAAACTGTAGGGGCAGAGCTAACTGGGGAGTCAATGGTTCAGCTGACTTGAAATTGAATGGGGAGGTGGAATGAAGCTAGATTTATTTGGAGAAAGCAAAGGAAGCAGGCAGAGAGGAGAACATATAGTAAGAGCAGTCAGGTGATGATCTTTCAGGCTTAGTTCAAATAGATTAATATTTTTTATCTGATATGAAGAATTCAGGGGAGCAATGCACTTGGAACATTTTCAGGTAGCATTTCGAACTGACTGAGAATTGGGGTGGGAGTTAACTGATATTAATAATTGTTATTAGGAAGAACAGGAGGGAATAATAATTAAAAAATAACCCACTTGATTCTGAAACAGCCACATGAAGGGAGAATGGGAAAGGAATGTGTGCAGAGGGTGGTAGTATTAAAAAGGATTTCCAACATTTTATATTTGAGAGGTGGCTTGTAGAGAATAAGAATATTCTGCAGGGATGAGAAATGAGGCTGAGGACAGTATTTTTGTCCAAAGTCTTGATCATAGAATTGTTTCCCTCTCATGTCACTAATCTTAATTATACCAAACATACATCTTTCACCTCCCATCTGTTTGAAGGTATGAGAATAAACTACTTTTTCATTCTTAAATTTTTTTAAAATTATGGATCCTGGCTTATTTTGCCTTACGTCTGCTTTAGATACACACACATGACAGAAATATCTCAGAACTAACCCTTCCTGACAACTCTTTGATGGACTAATCCCTACAGTGGCTTTTATGCAGTATCTGCCATTTGCAAAATTTGAGTGGTTTCTTAAATGATGTTCACTCTGAGAGGTATGGACTATCTGTCAACTACTGCCTTTTGGGGGAAGTTACAGGAGAGGAAGAACTTAGTACTCTACATATACATTTCACAAACAATTGTCCTGTGCTGATTCCTGAAACACAAGTTTGTATTTTGTCTTAGTGTCCAAGTTGTGTCTTCAGACTTTGATTATAGAGCCTTAACGCAAAAACATTCAGAATATAAACCAGTGATTTTATAATATATCTTGAGTAGTTGCCAACAACTTATGAGCAAGTTGTGAATATGCAACAAGTAATACTATGTGATATTTTGATTGCAAAAGACACACATAAAATTGTCCTTGAAAAATCAATCCATAGGATTTGTGAATGACTTCAGTGATATTAAAGACTGCTACTAATATTTTACAAATAATACTTCAAATTGTTTTTGTTTTTGATATAAACAATACGAGCTAAACATAATTTAATTATAACTATAAAATTCATTGAATAAATCTTTCTACCAAATCACAGATGACAATGGGAGGGGAATTTGTTTTCTGTGGCAGATGCTTTTTGTATAGTTATCTATCTATCTATCGAGAGGAATTTGTTTTCTGTGGCAGATGCTTTTTGTATATTTATCTATCTATCTATCTATCTATCTATCTATCTATCTATCTATGCAGAGTATTAGCCCCACTGTAGATGGAGGCAGTGTATCAACTAGGGATAAAAGCAACTCTTTTGTACCAACTGAGTTCCAAGTCCCAACTCTGCTACTGTGATCTTTGGCAAATTAACTTTTCTAAGTGTCATCTTCTTCTTTTCTAAGTAGAAGAATAAATACATTTTGTCTATAAACCATCACGTGAAATAACTGTGGCTAGGAGATTGGAAATTCAAAATTTTTTGTTTAAGAAAAGCAATATAATATACATGATGTACTTATATAACAACACCTATGGGGTCTGAGGCAACACCTCATAATCAGACATTAATATTTCTGCAGTATGAACTTTCTCAGTATGAACTTTAAATGTTCATACTAGGTGGGATAAATAAAGACCATCAATAATTTCACATTAGTGGACGTAAGATTTTATGGCCCCAAATTACGAAAAGAAAAAACTTCTGATTTTCAAAATCTGTGAATTTTTAGAATTGTAAATGAGGGACTGTGAATCTGTAACATCTACTTTAAAGGCTTGTGGTGAGGAATAAATGAAAAATGCATTTAAAGCGATTATCACATGGTAAGAGCCCAAAAAAGTAAGACTATTATTAAGAGCTATTGACTGATGGCTCCTTCACAAATGATGGGACACTTATATAAGGCCTGTGACTGGAAGTCTCTCTCAAGGCAAGGTTAAAATGTCTGATCTGATTCTAGAACTTGCATCTCAACTAATACCAAAGTTCTAATTGAGCAGTTATCTTAGATATCCAAGTTATTCAAATGTGAAAGAACCAAAGGACAATTTAAAATAAAATACATTTTTTATGAATACTAATCCATTTTTAGATTATTAAGCAAAAATTCAATATTTATAGTTAGTTCTGCTATAACTATTTTGAAAACATGATTTTGCTCCAACACCATTTATTATATCAGGGAACAATTTGAGCATAATGTGCATTTTGCATTTGTTTATGAGAGATTTCATCCAAATGAAACATTAGGTGAACATAGAAAACTGCACGCAGGTGAACCAAGCCATGCAGGAGTGCACAAAACACACACACCTCTCAGGAACAATGCGCCACAGACATCCACATCTGGTGTTACAAATTTCTACCTGATTCAAATCACCGGCTGGCCTGTCATCATTTCATTTTAATCCACATGCTGCAACTCTCCTACACCCGCTTCCACAAGCAAACTTCACTTCTTTTTCAAGGCAAAGTGCCATAATTAGAGTAGTATTTATGCATTTATTAAATGCTTCACATGTAAAACGGGGCTGTTTATATTAGGTTTCGGTCTTTATTTTACTGTGCCAATGACAAAGCTTTTGAGTGCTGTGCCCCTAACCCCATTTGCCCCATAAGCCCTGTGGTTTCACTGCACAATTAGGCATAGCTCAGTGATTTTTAGGAACACATATGCCCTGTTATAGCAGAGCTGTCGTTCATCATACCTGGTGTGTACTGTACCTACCTTTTGGCATGTAAACAAAGTTAATACAATATCCAGGCACATAAGAACAAGTACTCCAACTAATTTACAAAAGTAGGAAAGCATAATATAAACTTACTTTTTAATATGTTATTCTACAAAAACCAAAACTTTAAGTAAGTCTTAAATTTAGTAAAAGTGAAAGAGAAAGACTGGTGGAGTTAGCATTAGTGCGTGGAAAGTGGTTGCTCCAAACTGGCACATAACTCTCTTGAGTTAAACCCCTACCATCATAACTCTATTCTATTCTCTAATCCTCTGGTTTTTTTTTTTTAACATCTTTATTGGAGTATAATTGCTTTAAAATGGTGTGTCAGTTTCTGCCTTATAACAAGTGAATCAGCTATATATATATATATATATATATATATATATATATATATATATATACACATATGTTCCCATATCTCTTCCCTCTTG
>NC_041229.1:80673602-80723421 GCF_002837175.3 Physeter macrocephalus
CCCTCTTGCGTCTCCCTCCCACCCTTCCTATCCCACCCCTCTAGGTGGTCACATATAGCACCGAGTTGATCTCCCTGTGCTATGCAGCTGCTTCCCACCAGCTATCTATTTTACGTTTGGTAGTGTATATATGTCCATGCCACTCTCTCACTCCGTCACAGCTTACCCTCCCCCCTCCCCATATCCTCAAGTCCATTCTCTAGTAGGTCTGTGTCTTCATTCCCGTCTTGCCCCTAGGTTCTTCATGACCTTTTTTTTTTTCTTAGATTCCATATATATGTGTTAGCATACGGTATTTGTTTTTCTCTTTCTGACTTACTTTTCTCTTTCTGACTTACTTCACTCTGTGAAGTAAGTCATCCACATCCACATCACTACAAATAACTCAATTTCATTTCTTTTTATGGCTGAGGAATATTCCATTGTATATATAGCCATTATTAATCCAGAACATTGTTCAAAGGGATTGTTCTTAGGGATATCACCAGGAGTGCTTTAATAAAAGGATGCATTCTTTTTTTGTATTAAATAAGAATATGGCCATATTTTCAGATTCATAAACAAGTGTACAGTGATGAAATGAAGTGTTATCTGGGGTGCTTTAAAACACTCCAGCAAAGGAAGAAAAACAAGGGAAAAAAGGGATATTCCAGACAAATGTGGAAAAATTTGGTAATTGGACTCAGTATTATGATTATGTGAGGGTTCATTGTACTATCCTCCATTAAACATTTTTTTTTAAGAGCTCGATGTTTCAAAGGAATTTGGGAGTCACTGGGTTAAACCAAGTAAGATTCTGACTGCAAGACTTCAGGGGCTTATACTGTCAAGGTGCACGGTCTGCGTCCTGGCAGGCTGCCATCCCCACTCTTCTTTGACACGGAACCCTTTGCTTGGCAGAGAGTATCCAGGTGAGCCATGTTCTGTGGACTATACTTTGGACATCATGATGTACAAGTTCTAGTGGATACTCCAAAATGTTCTCAGAAACGGCATACAGTGTTAGTCAGAAGAGACAGCATCATCTAGGTTTTCTCTGTGATCTTTGATTTGCCTCATGAAAATTATTTGTTGTCACCTGTCACTAAGAGCAATCAATCTGTGGTAGCAGTATTTATACAGTTCACACTTAAAAATTTTACAAAGATGCCCACGCTGCTTTCAAATGAGAATAAAAAAACAAATTGCAAACCAAATAGTATGATACTTTTTTATAAAAAACCAAGTATATAGGTTTGTATATGAATAAAATAAATGACTGGGCAGGGTACCTAAACTATTAGCAGTGGTTACAACTGGGAATGATATTGGTGGGGGGCAGGGAGGAGGAAGCACATTTTTATTGTTTACGGTTCTTTTTGGAATAACATATTGTTTTTTTAACAAAAATAAAGATAAATTATTTTAGTTAAAAATCAATCTATGGTGCTGGGATAGTGGTCACCCTTAGAGGGAGGTGGGATGCAAGAGAGGCTTCTAGAATTCTGATAATTCTCTATTCCTTGATCTGAGGGCTGGTTAGTGGGATTGTTCACTTTGTGAAAATTCATTTAGCCATACATTTATGATTGGTCTATTTTCTACATAAGTTCATTTAAAAATTGCTTTCTAGTGACTTATTAAATAGCACCTTGTTTTAGTTTAAATGCATGAATTTTTTCCTTATTCATATATTCCAGTTTTCCTTTCCCACATTCATTACTATTTATTCTCTCTAACTTTCCCTTAATGTGGTTGCATTGCAAAGGCTTTGTTAGTAACTTTTACAGAAGGTGAAATCCCTAGCTGATAAAAATGGCATATAAGAAAATCACTCACGTCTTATGGTGTGAGGTGGACCACGAGGTGGGGTCACAATCCTGCTAGCTAGCCATTCATCAGTATGTGGTAAAAAGATTTCTTTTGAAACATATAATTACCTAAAATAGATGGAAAGGAATAATAAAGATGCTAATGTAGCTGATAAATAGGCGACACAACCAAAGGCCTAGTGACAAAGGGAAAATAAAAATTGTCTATGGTTGTTCTCCCTTCAGCAGATTCTAGGTATACTTTTATGAATATGGAATTATGAGTGTCACAGTTGGAAGGAACTTCAAAGATCATTATTCCATCTCATACTCTCTCAACTAGATTTTGATTTGAAAAATATGACTAATAATGGAAAGGTCTAAAATTTGCAGCTGGTTGTTAAATGGTTGTTTGCTTTGATGGGACAGGTCCTAGGCCACATGAAATTAGAAGTTCATTTAACCCAATACTTGTTGTATTCAGAAGATAAACAAGCCAAACAAAGCAGGTGAACAAGGACATAAGATTAAGTTGCAGCTCCATGTACTTCTTATAGCAGAGAAAATGATTAAAACATCTTCTCATTATCATTAAGGAACCTATGGATTATTTTCAGGTTTGGTTCTAGTGCCACATATCTTGAGCTAATCTGAAATACAAATATACAAAATTAACATTTTATAAAAAAATAATAGTTTAAGGTGTGTAAGGGGTAGTCACGAGACAGAAAAGCAAGCACTATAAAATCTACATCTTTAATGTATCTAGTAGTGAGAAACAATATTAGTATTTTATTCATGAAGACTACTTAAATAATATTTACAACAACTTTATGGGCACATATACGTACATTTGTACATCAAAGTATTTTTGGAAAGAAAAGACCAAATAAATCCTGGGTCATAATTTTATCACTCCTAAATTCTCCTTATTTTAAAAAAACAGTAAAGATAATTTAAGTCTACTATTTTCTAAAATGTCCTAATCAACTTGTTGTAGCATAGTAAAACTGAGCTGCCACCATACTGACTTAGGAGTTTTAAAGGGTAGCAAATATTTTAGAAACTTAAAACACACGTTTTCTGTTGAAATTTTACATTTGCTTAGAATACAAAAGAACAAAACGGAGGAATTTCATTTTCTGCTTGCTGAAGGTATTTGGGTAAACCTATCTTTTAAGATGGTCTTCTTTCAAAGATTTTTAAGAAGTTTCTGAAAGGGTACTGGCAACAAACCCTTTTAAAAGCTGACTTGTCAATTTCATTTCGCTTGATTTTGAAGAGACTTATCTTAGATTTCCTTTTGAAATACTTCTTCCAAATTTTCTAACCATGCTTGGCTTTACTTTATGGATGTTTCTTTTATATTCTAGAGAAGAAATAAAAAGATATATAAATATGGTAAAAGTATCATTCAAAACGAATTTTCACCATTCGTTAAACTTCACAGCTGTTAATTAACCTGATTTAAAACAGAACACCAACAAAGAAACATTAATACCCTTGGTTTGAAAGTAGAAATTCATTTCTCCACATTGTAAACTGAAGTTTTAGTGCGCATGTACATACACTCCTTCCCCAGCCCCAAAGCTATCAAGTGAAGTCAGTGAATAAACTACCACATTTACTTCTGTTCTTGAACTAAGGAAAGACTACTTCTGTGAACATTGCTCCCTTTCTTTTGTGCATCATCAATTTTTTTTTCATTCTTTGGATTATTTCCCTAGGACTTTCAAACTTCCATATTTTTCCAATTTAGAAGTATCATTTGAGTCCAGTACTTCTTAACGTGCTGATCCTGATCCCATAGCTCTTTTTCCTTTCACGGCTACCTCTAAAATGTGTTCCATCTATCTATGTCCACTCTTCTGGTTCTTCTTCAGTGTTCACAATGATTCTCTACTCAATGAAGTGTTGTTACAAAAGGGGGCCATTGACTTCTTTATGGGTCTGTCTAATCTCTCATCCATTTTCTTGATCACATTAGGTTTTAGTTTTAGGGGCACATATTCTCTTGACACTATTTCTTATTTCTCTAAATGCTCAGTAAACAGAGTTTCCTTCTTTCCCACTGATGTTCCTTTTTTTTTTTCTTTTTAATTTGTACACTGTTAGTTGGAGTCAGTTGAATACATTCTAAGGAAGGCAGCCCCAGTTCTCTTTTACTTTTCTAGTAATTCCTGATGTGTATTTGGCCATTTTCACTTGGATATCCTAATGTACATAAACCATTATCTTCCCTTAAACTAATACCTTTTTCTAAATGCTCCATTATCCTTAACAAGACATAATCTTTCCTCTTTGGCAAGTACTGTAGTTTAGTATTCTCTCCTACTGTTTTCTCTATAGATTATTCATCTCTCTTTACATATAAGATATTTGATGCATTTTATACTATTCTTAGAAAATAAGCATATTAGGAAACCTAAGTCTCTATTATTTGAGAATTATCATAATTTTATTATTTGGTTGCAGGATTATGACTTCCTGGAGAACTTTTTCAGAAGACCAATGGGACAGTACATATCTACAACAACTGCATATACACAATGTTAAACATTATTAAATATGGCATGTTGAATCAAATAATCATAGTAAATTCTTCTTTTCAGGACTTCATTGTTTGATTTTTAAATCTGCATGAAAGACATTTCCACTGAGGTTAAGGTAAACAACTGCCACTGGGCACCACAAGAAGTAAGGATTTATCAATGCAGCTTGGCAAAGCTATTGAGAAATTTTATATTACTCTAATGAAAAAGCATTGACAGAAAAAGAATTAATAATAGTTTTCATGTTATTCTTAGACATACTCGTTATCTCATGAAACCCCTTTAAATTCCAAGTGCTATAATTATAAGTTCCTTTAGAGAAGAACCAAACTGGGTCTTAATGATCTTTATATTCATCACAGAACCTAGCACATAGTGACTGCATAGTAAATAAATACTTCCTGATTGAAGTCTTAGGAACTACAGTGTCAGAGAAACATAGGTCTGGACACAAAGGCCTAGAAATTGGTGGGTACTATATACCTCTAGTTTCAATGAAGATGTTTCCTTACTATGGACTCATGTCACCTCCATATGCAATTGAGAGGATGTAATCACCACCATCAGCATTTTTTTTCAACTTGCTAACTGGAGTTAAAATATGATTGTAACTAGGTATAGACTGGAACCTCACAATAATTGCACAAATGAATCAGAGGCCAAATTACTAAAAATAAGAGGCTAAGAGAAAAATTTCAAGTGGATATAGTTTATCTGTAAAATATACTTAATCACTAACCTATTAAATAACATAGTTAATTATTTCAATTATTAGTTAAATTATTTACCCACTCTTCTGCAATACGAGGCAGTATGGATAACAAAAAGGGTACAGAATATAGAGTTAGGAGATCCAGTTCTGGGTTCTGGCTCCATCATGAAATATCTCTGTGATCTTGGGTGAGCATGTTTTCTATTTTGTGTCTTAAGTCTTCTTATCTGTAACAGGGATAACCATACTCACCATGTACAATAATAAAGGTGATGAGTACATAAAAGGAGACTCTCATGAAAACACTGTAAAAATATGTAAAGTACTATACATATGTTAATCATGTTATTAAATATCAAAATAAGAGCTGAGACATACCCATTGTTGGTCTGTTTTCTTGGAAGTGCTTATCACTTGAATTATCTTGGTGAACACGCTTGGCAGATCCAGAATTTACCTCAGCACTTAGTGAGGTATTTGATGTAGAGCTTCAAGAGAAAATTTTTACTTTAGTAAAGTCTTTTTTTATATCTCTAAGTTCAAATACATATTCTACATTCAATAATGATTAAAGAAAAAGTGAAATACTAAAATATTAAGTTGTAAAATCCCATAGAAGTAATTGGAGATACTAAATAAATTTTTGGCCCATAGGGAAGTTTAGCAGTGTGTTATTTTAATGACGTTTATTCAAATTGGAGATTATGAGTAGAGGTGTATGTCACAATTCTTTAACAGAACATTTCAGGATGCTGTGCTGGACTGCATGCAAGCACTGTTATTCAAAGTGTAGAGATAAGGAGCACATTGCAAGAGGTGAAAACCTAACCTCAGATTACAAAATCCCTAATCTGGGGAATATGAACAGGTGAGATTGTTTGCAAACCTTGTTTTTAAATCAAAGCATGGTAACAGAATAAGAATCTCTCTCTGATTATTGCAATTATAGAAAGTGAAATGAAAAGAATGACCTATTTTCATTTGTTTTTCCTTCAAAAATTTATATCACTCTCATGTTATTAATGGGTCAAATTTCTAACTCAGTTTGACATATTACGAAACACCTATCGTGGCCTCATGTTGCAGGATATACAAGTGAGTAAAGGCACAAACAACCCATGTCCTGAAAACTTACATAATAGATATATGGTGGGATGGGGGAAAAATAGGACAAATACACAAAATAATACAAGGCAGAGTAAAAAAACAGCACCACAGGTTTTCAAACTACAAGAAGCCGCAGGTTCCTGAGTTTAGAAGAAGAAAGAAAAATGGAAGATTTTGTGGATGAGATGAGATTGATCTGGGTCCTGAAAAATAGCAATCTAACCCTTCCCAGTCCTACAGAGGATCAAGTTTTAGCAGGCAGGGTTGGAGGTCAAAGGGGGAGATGAACATCCCTTTCCACACTGATTCAAATAAGCTAATTTTAGGAAATTTCTGGCTAGTCAAGACATTATATACCATTTTACAAGTTGATATTAATTTGATTGTCAGTTGGATTAACAATTGGAGGCTTCCTTTTATGGCAACAACTTGTTCCGGCAATCCTAAACGTGTGGTAAAGTGATGTGGGTTTATGTTTGTGGAACAGGAGAATATGGGTTATATGCTCATTGAAACTAGTCAGAAATGGCAATTTAATATGTTAGCAAAGAAAAATGCGTATAAGCACAGTGAATGCTGGGAAAAATAAGTCAACCTATGTATCTAAATTTTCTAGAGCCTGTAAGAGAAATGATTATGGTGTTCATAATGATGATTTTGCCAGCTCTGTTCAAGAATGCAAATATCTTCCCAAAATGGTTACAGAGAAGTACCTGTGTTATGAAAGTAAACAAATTCAGTTGTAGAAATTTTCTATTCACAAATGGTGCCAAATAAACTAAGTTACTATAAATCTATTTTGGATACTAAAACACAGTTTTGATTATATATATATATATATATATATATATATATATATATATATCAGCTGTCTAAGGCAAAAATTCTTTTTGGGTCATTTGGTGATTTTATGTCTTCAAGTGTAAAGATCAATGTCACTGGTTACTTTCGATGAGGGTTGTTTTCCCTGCAATATATCTTAAGGTTTTCTTTATTATTTTATGGTATGATTCTTCACTTTGGTTAGTTCTAAGACCTTTGTTTTCACTCACAGATTGTTTTTATTTGAAAATCAGGGTTTTGAATAAGTCTATTTGAATAAAACTCACATTTCTAGGAATGAAATCAAAGTCTAATCAAATAAGTTATGTATTTATATATAAGTAAAACACACTCAAACATTTTTAGCATTTAGATAACATAGTCAACTAATGAAATATTTAACATTTGTTATAAATTTATGTTAGATTTATATTAGATCACAAAATAAAAAGACCTAAAATTGGTATGGGTACAAATTCAAATTATTTTAAAGACTGTTTTGAGAAGAAACCTACAGAATCTTCTAGTTGTATGCCAAATGTATTTCCATAACTATTAATAAAAGTTAAGATTAGTCTTTTGTTCCCTTACATAGGTATAATATTTTTGCTTGATAAACATAATGCATCTCATATTCTTTCAGTGGAGATAATTTCTAGCTGGAATCATAGACATTTTTCAAAATAAACCAAAAATGTATGTAGGTGTGAGACCACTTTTGAGTGCCAAGAAAGACTGTGGAACAAACAAAAAACCAACCAACCAAACAGACACAAAGCAAACAAAACCCCAAATTAATAAATATAATTTATAAGTAAAAATTTGCATATATATTTGTGTATTTGGTAAATTGATACATTTAGTTAAAATAGTCTGTTATATAAATTGAAATGATTACACATCTGATATTCTCAATTTCAGTAGTTACTAAAAAATTCAGTCTGGTAGGTTTCTGGAATATCCAGTGCTTCTAGATGCTAATTTTTTTTTTTTTTTTTTTTTTGAGAGAAAAACTGATAAAAAAGAAAAAGTAATTATATACATGGAGCCATTCCTCATTTTTAAAAACCATAACAAAATATACACACACCTAAATATGTATATAAAGCTGTTAAGTGGAAAATACCATAGTCCATTACTCTCAAGCTTATGTAGATTTAATTGGGGGAAAGGAAGATTCTTTTAAAAAGTAATTATGTACATTTCTAGCATTAATCTCTTTTAACCTTAGTTAATGGCAGGATCTAATTATTGGTACCAGAGGGAATGTAACAGAGCAATTAATAGGCTATGAGAAATCTTACTTTCTTTAGTTGTCCTTTAATATTATTTCGGAAGCCCTTTAACTCATCTAAACCCACTCCAAATACACAATTTACATACCAGGACATTTCTTGAAAAATCATTTGGTTTTGATAATGACTATGTTTACATTTAAAAGTTATTCTTAGCTATAAACTTTGGCTACATCTTAGTTACAACAGCAGAGCATGTTACCAGTGAAGAACAAGAAAAGTCCCCAGCATTAATTAAAGAAAAGAATAACATGACTCACACAATGAAAATTAGTGACAAGATGGATAAAACAGATAATGGTGGCTAGCTAGGCTAAGTGACTGATTTCCATATACGACTAACTGCACAATTCAAATTTGTGACACAGCAAAATACAAAATTGTAATTGTCATGGATAGTCAGAGACATTCAGGAAAAATCAATCCATGAATTTTAAACATAAACATTTCAAGACTCCACTGGTACTTTGGAGGGTACTTTGGACAGATGCTAAATGCAACTATGAGATGATACTCTATGTGGCACAAATAAATAGGCTGTTTGTAAATTTGTTAGCACTAGCCCGGATGATAACACGTCCACGGTGGAATATAGGAAACTTAAAAAAGAGTTATCTTAAGATCGTATGCTCTTCTCTCCATAATCACATTAAAGAAAAAGAGGTAAAGCAAGTCAGATTCATTTTACAATTTAACCATTCACTGTATCTTGTCATTGCATTCTATGTTACAGGATATAAAGACTATATAATGGGCTTCATGTCATATAACTCAATATATTTAAGATTTTTTTCCTTGTCTTTAATTTTTAGCTGTTTTACTGCTATGTACCTAGGTATGTTTCTCTTTGTATTAATGCTGCTTGCAGTTTGCATTGCTTCTCAAACCTGTGATTTGCCAACTTTGGTCAGTTTTGGAAAATTATTAGCCAGCATCTTCTCAAATACTGTTTTTTCCCATTCTTTTTCTCACTTCTTTCTGGGACTCAAAATACACATATGCTAGACATTTTTAATTGTGTCCCATATGTCTTTTTTTGCTCTTCTCTATATTTTTATCTTTTCCTACTTTTGCAGTTGGTTTGAATATTTTTCTATTAACCTATCTTACAGTTCACTAAACTTTCTTCTGCCATGCCTAATCTGTTAAATTGATCTGAGTTTGCAAATTCAGTATATTCTATTTCTCAGTTCTAGAATATCCATTTGATTCATTTTAATAGAATCCAGTTCTCTGGGAAATTATCATCTATTTTATTGAACTTAATCACAATTAAATTTTTAAAGTCCCTATCTGATAATCTCAATATCTGTATCACTGCTTCTCTAACTTGTTTTTTTCTCTTGATTTTCAGTCATTTCATCCTGTCTCCCGGCATTCTTGGTAACTTTTGCTTAAGTGCTAAACACTGCATATGAAAAACTGTAGAGGCTGGAGGTGGTATATTCTTCAGAGATGATTTAATTTTCTTCTGGCAAGTAGGCAGAATAGAGATAGATCACCTTGATCCAAAGAGGGATTGAACTGGTCAAAGGTCTGTTTCAGGCTTTCAAGAGCCAGTCTATTTCCAGTTTGCCCTACTCCTACCTAAAGCATAGGCCTTCAAAGATTTCAAATAAAACCCTGGGTGTTTAACAGGGCCTTTCTCCATGATGATCCCTAAACAACAATTTTTGTGTCCTGGTCCCATGAGAAGGTCAAAACTCTGCTTATTACTTTAGCCTCTTGGCAGCCACTTTTAGTTGGTTTTGTGGCCTCTTATTCCACAGAGTTTAGAAATTGGCCAATACCTTGAGGGCAAAAGCTACACAGATTTTGTTTCCCTAGCTCAGTGAGATGCTGATAGCTATAGGCTTCCATTTTCGGCTTGACCTCTATATTTGATGCCATGAACTGGCAAATGCTAAATGGAAAAAAAGAGGCAGAGAAGGTCTCGTTCTCCACAACTTGTTTTCCTTTCCTCTGGGATCTTAGACCCTCAAGTCCTGGCTGTGTTGGTTGTTCCCGAGTGCCTTCAAGCAGCTGTTAGTTGAATTTTATCAGCTTTTATAATTGTTCCTGATGGAAAACTTGGTCTGATACAAGCTACAGTGTCATAGCCAGAAACAGAAGTCTATTCATTCACTCATCATATTTTAGTCATATATCAAAATCCATTAAAATAATATAATTTTAGGACTGAAGAAATTCAGTAATGTCTGAAGGGAGAAATACCAAATGAGTAAAAATTGTCAACAGAAGAACACTTAAAATTAAATGACCTTTTTGAAGGCCAGAAGACTTTTAAATTTATTTTTAATAATCTGAAATATGGAATACTTTATACAAATATCAAGTGAAATATTTGGGCTTTATCACGATCTCCCTTTGATAATATAAAACTAGTGCTGGGACTTCCCCGGTGGCACAGTGGTTAAGAATCCACCTGCCAATGCAGGGGACATGGGTTTGAGCCCTGGTCGGGAAGATCCCACATGCCACGGAGCAACTAAGCCCGTGCGCCACGACTACTGAGCCCACGCGCCACAACTGCTGAAGCCTGTGCGCCTAGACCCCATGCTCCGCAGCAAGAGAAGCCACTGCAATGAGAAGCCCGTGCACCGCAAAGAAGAGCAGCATAAGCCCGCGCACAGCAACAAAGACCCAGTGCAGCCAAAAATAAATAAATTAAAAATAAATAAATAATAAAACTAGTGATGCATTCAGAGCAGTTTACTATATGTATGCTTAAATGTGAATTGACAGTCTAATTACAAGAAATAAAAAGAGCTATAGGAAACAAAGTATAAAGATGATCTTACATAAGTATAAAGCCTGAACCAGTTTATGTTTAAATGTACCTTGTCAGTTTCCGTTTCCTTTTGGCAGCAGCAGTCATTGCCATGTAGGATGGTACTATGCTTGGTATAGGCAGAGAATGTTTAGTTGAGAATGAAGAAGGGGCAAGCCTGTACATTAAATAATGAAAAATAAAAAGAGTAATTTTGATTTGTACTATGGAGACAAAAGGGGGCATACACTTCCATAATTAGAACATCATTTTGTCTTAATACATAAAGGAAAACATTATTCAATACTATAAACTTCACTTGATTGCCTGGGGTTTTCTTTTCTCTTTTTTAAACCATAGATAGATTTCTGCATTCCCACAGCATAGAAAGGTGAAGGTATCATTCTTCCCATATTTAGATTAATTGTGAATATACATATTAAGTGAGAAGGATATGTTTTTGCTTGGATGACATGCAGTCAACCATACCTTAGACTTACGACTATTTCAGAGTGAGCTGAGGTTTGCTAAACATCTATAGAAACTGTGGTATTTCCTTTAGTGAAGATATTAACGAATAATAATAAACAATTGGTAATCATCCACTGATGGCTTGTAACATCTTAACTCTGGAAGAACAAACTAAATATATCTTAAGGTCTCCTCTAGCCTAACAAGGGTCAATCGACTTAAGTTTTAAAATTAAAGACTTCACAATATTGTGTTAGTGGATTAATATATATAGAGAAAGACAATTAAGATTTAATGAAGGTAAAAACACTGACTTTTGTAATCAAGATAGCCTACTTCATCTATGAAACAGATCTTAAATACAGCTACAGGGGAAAAAGAAAGCTAATAGTTTAAAGGCTATGTAAATAAAACAAAAGAAGAATTGGCAAATAGTCCTGTGTACCTTTGTAAAATGTTATTGTTTGGTGGTGATTCTTGTTCAGGTAATTTACTTTTCAAGCTCTTGGTGTCTTCACATATAATAAATGTAGACTCCAAATCCTCCTGGCCATATTCTTTTCTCTTGCTGAGAGGGATATCTACTTCACACAACATTTTCAGAGAATTATCACTGTTTGTATTTGAGTTGATGGCCTGAAAACTGGTAGTATGTGATGATGATTTTAATAAGGTCACTGCAGATGGATATTGAGAAGTTTTTCTACAGCCTTCTGGAGTATACACAATGGGTTGAAGTTCTCTGCTGAGGGAATCATTGAGCTGCATATTTTCAGACAGTGTAGATTTTTGGGGATGTTTTGCTTTCAAGGGAGAAGGCATTAATTTTCTTCGGGTTCTTTTTTGTGGAGGAATTTTAAGCAGATTAGATTCACTCGAAGATGTGCCTGTTCAACAAAATTAAAAAGAAGTTCAATAATGTTGCCTAAATAGTTTTCCAATAACCTTACCAGTTAAGAGAAGGAAAAAAAAAACCCAATAATAAGTATTTTTTCTGCCAAATTGATAAAAATTTAAAAGAAAATAAATAAGTTGGAAAGAAAAAAGTTATTGCTAATAACGTTAAAGTTAATAAACTCATTATAAAGAAATTCTACAATAGAAAATAGATACTAAGTAGCTAATATCAATATTAATTTATAGATACAGCTATCTTGAGATATTGGGCAATTATGAAAATAAACTGCATCCAGTAAATGTATACATTTCTCTAAGGATCTGTACTTGACACTCTTATTCTATACTCTTATTTCTTTTCTTTTTCTTTTTTTAATTGAAGTATAGTCGGTTTACAACATTGTTAGTTTCTGGTGTACAGCAAATTGATTCAGTTTTATATATATATTCTTTTTTGGATTCTTTTCCATTATAGTTTATTATAAGACATTGAATATAGTTACCTGTGCTATACAGTAGGACCTTGTTCACCTATTTTACATACAGTAGTTTTTAATCTGCTAATCTCAAACTCCTAATTTATTCCTACCCCTCCTTTCCCCTTTGGTAACCATAAATGTGTTTTTTTATGTCTGGGAGTCTTTCTGTTTTGTAAATAAGTTCATTTGTATCTTTTTTCTTATACAACATTTAAGTGGTATCATATGATATTTGTCTTTCTCTGACTTACTTCACTTAGTATGATAATCTCTAGGTCCATCCATGTTGCTGCAAATGGCCTTATTTCATTCTTTTTTTATGGCTATACACTCTCATTTCTAATTATCCTCTTGCCACTACCTTCTCAGTCACGTGGGTCCCATATAACTAGATTTTTACCTTTTCCTTGCATTTCCCAATCTTCACCAATCCTGCCTCTTTTACACTTACAGTTAAAACATAATTCTGATCATGTCATTCTCCTGATTAAAGATGTTTAGTAATCTTTAAACAGAAACATAATGTCCAGAGATTTTTAGTAGGGGAATTCTTGTTCCTTGCTCCAAAATTAAGAGACAAATTGTTTTGTTTGAACTTAAGTGTGAACTCCCTCAATACTAGACATGCTTAAATATTTAAGTACATAAAGACTTCTCACTTTCTTTTAGTGTACAAAATAATGACTTGATTACATACATAACAATAATCTTGATCAGCTCCAGTGTACTTATGTTGCATTTTAAAATTAATATATTTTTTTTCTGCTTTGCTTATTTCATTCTGGCAAACTTCATGGTGCCTGACACAAAGTAACTGCTTGGAGTGTGCTGTCCAGGGAAGAAACTATAATGTGTATTTCTCACCATGTTTTCAAATCAGGCAGTAAAATTCCCAATTAATGTTATATTTGCTTTACAATATAATAATAACTTAAGTAACACTGAAAGCTGAATAAAATAAGAGCTATGTATTTCAATAAAGCAATTCAAACTTTCAACCAAGTTAGAAAATACACTTACAACAATCAGCAACAGTACATGCATTATTCTTACTACATTAGTTGACAATAGACTCTGCTGTGGCTAGGTTGACAATTACCCTCTAGGAAATACAATTTAAAAACAGGAAGAAAAATATGATCCCTGTTCTACTAAGGAATTTTACTTTTCTGAGAACTAGATAAATGAGATCCAGATCTTAAAATAATTTTCCACTCCCTTTAACATGACATTTGTCAAATTTTCCATTACCAGATATTTTTATACTAATGCTGCAGTGTAAAGACAGTAACTTTTCTCCACTGTGCTGCTACCACCAATTTGGTGGCTATTAATAGCTGGAAGATTAACTTCTTTTCCCAGGAGAGGGAGCAGGGGTATGTAGAGGATAGAAAACTATATCGAGGATAGAAAACTCAACTGGGAGTCAGGAGACTTGGATTCTATTTCTGGCTTCACCAACAACTCACTGAGTGACCTTGGGCAACTCACTTAAGCAGTGTGAGTATTAATACCCCCTAGAAAAAAGGGGATACTATCTTTCTATGTACAGGGATTTTCTAGGATTAGATAATATCTATAAAATACTTAGGGCTCAAGGAAAGGCTCTAGAAATATAGGCTTCAACTGTTAGCATTATGACGTTCACAGGGTAAGTTGTAATTTACTTTCCAGTATTCCATCAATACCCAGCACACCATTATCACCAAAAGAATATATTTCAGACAATATATTGTTTGAATATATTTCACTTTCAGTTTATCAGATATCCAGTTTATCAAGGCTGATGATAAACTGTAATATAAACCAAAGATATTGTTAAGGCAGGCTCATCTAAGTGTTATTTGAACATGGAGGCATCGTAACGACATTCTAAAATTTAGAACACAATGGACCATGAAATCTCAAGGGATAAGGATTATCCAGAGTAACTATTTTTCTTGTGCATATCTACAGAGGGATAATCTCTGGAGTGGCAGTGGGCAAATTCCCATGATGGTGGACCATGTTTTCTCTATTGCTTATAAACAGCATGGAAAGGGGGCGGTCTTCCATAACACACCAAAAAAAAAAAAATCTACCTGTTCTTTGGGATAATCTAAACATACATCCAATATCAAATTTTGACATGATCAGACTAAGTAACAGTTTGCAGTGAAAGCAATAGTAGTCTTACAATGACATCATCTTTAGCTATAATTCTGCTCTCCTGATAGGATATGATAACTTGAAGGAGAAACATGAAGATGTGGCCGATAATGGACTCACATACCAACCACTGTTTTACTGGACCTGAAAGGAGAGATGCTACAGACACAAAGCATGTACAAAATACAAATCCAGGGGGTTCTTTTCTTTCTATCCTCTCAATTATTAAGTACAGATAAAATAAAAAGAGAGCAGAAAATAGATGGTCAATTCAGGACTACTTAGGCTGACTAGTTGCTAAGAAAGGTTTGGAAGATAATCAGAGCAAAATAAGATTTAAAGGCTTATATAGAAATTAGACAGTCAATTACTGTAACTGTAAGGGGATAATGACTCCATTTATTCCTGAAGACAAAAAGAACACGATAAACAACATGAGATTTCATTTTGAATACGATAGCCAGAATATATAAATACAACTATATAATAAATAGTCATTCCCCTTTAGTTAGGCAAGAATACTTTAAGTGGGTATGGCAAACTGGAGGGTGCTGGATTAGGGGCTACAACAACCACTGGATATGCTAGGTCTATGTCTATAAAAGAGATCTGCTGTACTTTTCCATTAGAGGATGTGCAGTAACTTTCCAGAAAAGCAGGCTTGGGGAGTCTGTAGTTTCCCCTGATTCAGTCTGGGAAAATACTATCTAACAAGATTCTGTAATTCTTTGGTCTACAGAGTGGAAATGACAAAGAAGGAACCTGGAGGAAGATTATAATTCCTTTAAAAAGGGCCCATAGGGCTTCCCTGGTGGCGCAGTGGTTGAGAGTCCGCCTGCCGATGCAGGGGATAGAGGTTCGTGCCCCGGTCTAGGAGGATCCCACATGCCGCGGAGCGGCTGGGCCCGTGAGCCATGGGCGCTGAGCCTGCGCGTCCGGAGCCTGTGCTCCGCAACGGTAGAGGCCACGGCAGTGAGAGGCCCGCGTACCGCAAAAAAAAAAAAAAAAAAGGGCCCATAAAACGAGAAAAGGAATCATGTAGTTAAGGACTTTCAGAACAAGGGACTCTAATAGGTAATGGTAGTCAATGAAATACCTCAGCAATAGAGGTGCCACACAGGAGGTGACAGGACATTAAAAATGCATTGTTATAAGGCAGGCTCTTATAAATTGGGATGGAAAAGATTGGCAGCTGCTTGGGAGGAGAGCAAGTCTTCTCTCCAGGGTCTCTCCATCTAAAGAACCAGCCTACTACATCATATACTAAGGATAGAAGGTAGCAGGTATCCTATGTTCTGAAAAATTTTGTTGTTTCTAGACCATGACTTGGAACTTTAATTCTCCAACACAGTGTAGGTATACTGCATTTCTATTGCTCGGAAATGGTTATGATCCAAGGTTATGTGAATATGACTTGTTGAAATTCATGTCCAAACAATAACAATAACCATAACGTCGAGATCTTTGAAAGAAGCTACTACTATTATTTTCAATACAGTATCAACGTTTATTTGATTAATGAAAAAAAAGGTTGTAGTCAGCTATGGAACAAGAAAAACAACCTAAGAGGACTGCATGTGCATAAAAAGGTTCACTGTTTGTTCATTCATCTAGTATTAAGCACTGCCATGTTCCAGACCTTTTCTAGGTATTGAGAATATAGCAGCAAACAGAACAGTTAAGAATTTACATTTCTGAGGGGAGAAGGCAGAAAAATAAATTATCTTAATACGTTAATAATGATATATGAGTTGTAAAGACAGTAAGACAGCAAAGTGGAGTAGAGGGTGATGGGAGATAGAGGGGTGTGATTTATGATGGCCACGGAAGGTGATTCTAAGAATGGGATATGTGATCTGAGACTTGAACGGCTATGAAGGAGTCAGGCCTATAAAGATCTGGGGAAAGAGGCAGAGGAAACAGGAAGCGCAAGACCCAGTGGCAACAATAAATTTGTTGAGCCCAAGGAAACGAGAGAAGGCTAGTGTGACTGAAGTGTGGTGAGTTAGAGGGAGAGAAGAAATGAGAAGCCAGAGATATTGAAAGAGGCCAGCCTGTGTTAGGCTATATGGATAAGATAAGGGCTTGGATTTATTCCAAGTGCAAAGGGATATCTGTGGAGGATTCTAAGCATGGTTATGATGTGATCTGATTTACATTTTAAAAAAAGATTGCTTTGCTTACTGGGTGGAGAAGAGAATATGAATGGGTAAGAGAGGAAACAAGGAACAAGAACAGTAACAAGACTATTGGTATAGCTCAGGCAAGAAATAACAAGAGCTTGGACTCGAGTGGTAGTAGTAGTGATAGATGTGGGAAGGGTGTGGTAATCAAATAATCAGATAAAAATTATATAAAGTAAATCCAGAATGTATGTAATAACATACATAGGTGTGATTAGGTGTCTGACAATCAGGAACAAAGATAAGGAGTTCACACAAAGGAGTAGTATATATTAATTTTATACCATTTAACAGAAATTGACAACTTTCCATAAAACCATGAACCATTTGAAATGCACAATTACAGAAAAGTTCAAAAGGTCCTAAATATCATCCCTCAAATTTGGCATTCTCTTCTTACTGACATTCCCTGCTCCCAGCCCCCACTCATCAGGCTTGAAGTCCTGTCCCCTTGAGGAGCTCTGATCCAAGTGAATTCAGGTGTCTTAGAACCTGCTTCCTTCCCTCTCTGGTCTAGATACTCATGGACTTGAGGCAGCAGGTGCTCTTTGGGGTTTGAGGATATAATTTCTTAGTTAGAGATGATGGGTGTTATTATCATGCTGGGGTAGGGAAAAGGAAGGAAGGAGAGTGAGGCTAAGTAGGAAATGGTTCTAGAACAAGGGTGGCAGACAAGAAAATTTATTGAAAATGGATTTTGCCTCCTAGGAAGTTGTACAAAAAGCAATGTGAGGGGAAGATGTAAGTTAACAGAGTGATGGGAAAGGGCATCTCCTTTTAAGTCAGGCACTCTACTTTCTCATCTCTAAACACCCTCAAACAACTGAAACATTTATCTTCACTTCCAGACATAGACATACTGCGATTTCAGACACAAGCGCTGACTGCTTCACTCCCAATATCTTGTTAATTATCTTGCACATTCAATTCCGTAAAAAGGAGCCAATGCATTTTAAATCCATGTTTAGCAAAGCCTTGAAAATGCAAAATCTGGTCTTGTAGTGAATGCATTAATCAAGTAATATATGATATACATGATATTAGAACCTTTTCTTTTTGGTAGGGGCAGAAGATAGAAAGGCACTGAATACTTAAATTTCTCACTAGAAGATCCAGTCCTTGGTTGGCTCCGCCTTAAATGTCTCGCCTTAGAAACACCCGTAGTACAAGAAGAGATATGAAGGTTAACTTTGTAAAAGAAAACCAGTTTCAACCAAGGTGGTAATCTGAGTAGAGGTATGTAGCTCTCCTTCCAGATTCCCTTTAAAATGACCATATAATAGAAATAGGGGAAAACTTGCTCTAATGTTAGTAATAAGAGAAGAGTATCATCTGCACACCAGGACAGTAGAGGACCTTATGAGAAATATTGTGTAGCTAGAACTGGAAAAAAGGAAGGCATAGAGAGAATAACTTATAACTTCCTCACTTCATCCTTCAATGCTATCCTTGGGAGTGAAGTAAAAGGCACTGGAAGAATGTCACTGAAGTTCCTTAAATGAGGAACAGGGATGAGGGAGTAGGTAGGGTAGGAGGAGAAAGGGTGAGACAACACTATGAGATACAGTGAAACGACAATATGTGAAGACGAGCAGCAGCGCTAAGAGGCCCTAAGATTCAGTCCTGGTCTAGCTGTCTCACCACAGAAAGGAACACTGAACAGAAAGTGCCCAACCCTGTGGGCCTTGCTCCCAGCACTGGTGGCAAAGAGGCAAAGTTTCTAGCTGAGGCTACCTGAGGCTCTGGTTTCTTTTCTATACTCCCTGGGCTGTGAGATCCATGAAAAGGAATGCACTTCTCCCATATTTCTGGACCTTACTATCTACTTGATTATCAGCAAGTTAAGGGCAAAACCATACTACTAATAAGCACAGAGGAAACTCACTGGACCAGTAAAAGGATAATACAGTATAAAGGAGAGGCAGAGCTGGCACACAAACTCAGGCTTTCTGATAATCCAGAAGCCATGTCCTACCTACACCAAGCTCCTACCACAGGGAGAATTTAATCAATTAGGATAATGGCTAAATAAAACATGGGACATACATAATTACACTGTTATTTAAAGCCATATTTTACAGATTATCTGATGATTTGGGAAAATGTCCCATGAAATGAAGCAGTAAAGAAATTTAAATACAGCATGATCCCAATTTTGAAAAAAAAAAAACAAAAACCCCATCAAAACCAAATCAAAGCATGTACATACAGACTCCATGAGCAAAAAGGGGGGAAAAAGTCACAGAAAACAGAGCAGAAGGAAATATGGCTCATTAGCTGAAAGACCTGTGTACACAGAACACAACCAGGGTCACCAGATATTTGAGAGTATGTCTTTCAACATGATAATCAAGTCATATGACTACACAGGAAAAAAACGTGAGAGGAAAAAAATCAGTATATTAGGATAACCATAATTAATATCTTCTGAGAAATGAGAAATTATTGCATTCATGAAGCAAAACCAAAGTGCTATAAGAAGAAACACTGAATTATAAGAAAGAGTTCTTAGAAATCTAAAATGAGAGGAAAAAAAAATAAAAGTAAAGGTTCTAAGATAAAGTGGAAGACATCTCCTAGAAAGAAGAACAAACAAACCAAAAGAGGTAAATACTAGAAAACAGATAATAGAATAAGAGGATCAATCCAGAAGATCCAACATCAGAATAATAAGTGTTCCAAAGACAGAACAGAAAGAAGGGCAGAAACATATTATGGAGGTTTATGTATGTAAGCACGTGGAAGTGCTTGAATACATATGTGAAAATTTCTCAGAGTGAAAGGATAAAGGTTTCCAGAGCAAAAGGCCCACAAACTGTTTAGCATAATGAACTTAAAAAAGACTAACACCAAGGTATAGCATTGGGACATTTCAGAATACCAAGGATCCCAAAATCTTCCTGGGAGAAAAAGTCCCACACAAAGTATGAAGAATAAAAATGGCATGACAGTTAATGGCAACACTGGAATCTAGAAATCAATGGAGCAATGTCTTCACAGTTCTTAGAAAAATTATTTCCAACCTAGAATTCCATACCTAGTCAATCAGAAAATAAAAATATTGCTGTACATCCAAGGTCTAAAAAAACTTTACTTCCTATGCACCCATTCTCCAGAATTTATTGGAGGATGTACTTCTGTAGAATAAAGGAGAACAACAAGAAAGAGGATGGGAAAAAAAGCAAATACTACATACAGAAACCAAAAAGCTGTACAAGAAAGATAATTTATACACTTCTTAGCTCAACAGAGAACGATATTTACTTGATAACTCTCTAGAGATTTATTTTTAAAAAGGTGAAAAACTGTTTTGGCAAAAAGGGGAACAGGAGGAAATGTATACACATTGTAAAGGAGTTAAATCCTTTAAAATAAAATGAAATAAAAGTAAGTAGATAATATCTAAAATTGGAAAAATATAAACAAATAAGAATTAGCAGTATAAATTTGAAATTTAGAAATTAGGAGGAAAAATCAAAAGAAATAGCTAAAAGGTGAATAAGAATTGGGAGTGGGCAGTAATAGGGCAAGGAATACTTGCACAAATATTATAGTACTGTTAGCTTTCTAAATTATGTGCAGGTATTTCTTTTATAAAAATATAAACTGAATTTTAAAAGGAGGTGGAGGTGAAGAGGAGGGAAAAAAGGAGGGGGCAGGGGGAGAGGGGAGAGACGGACAGACACACATACATGCAGAAGCTTTTAATGAAAAGAAAAATGGTTAAACTTTGGGGCTATAAAAGGAAAGAGCCATCCAAAATCACATCTCTTGTTTGTCCTGGGATAGCTTTACCCCAAATCTGTGGACTCTGAGTGGGGTCAAACTAGCCAAAGCTATGAGTCTAACTGAAACATGCAAGCAGATAACATGAAATGGAATTGGCAATCAAACAGAAGGGCAAAATGAACATTCTAGGCCTAGGGAAGGTGGGAAAGATCTTTTATTTAGCCCCATTCTCCACTGGCTTACCATCTCACTCTCCTACTTATGTTTTCCCTAGCATGCAACAAAAGGAAAGGCCGGACAGTTATCTACCTAGTAATTTAAAGAGGGCCAATAAAAATGTGAATCAATCAGCAAAACTAAATCATTCAATATGGTGAGAATGAGCAGATGGATTTAAAGCCATGAGTCCCAGGAATGAAGGAAAATTCCTCCTCTTCAGGGAAGAGGTAAACCACTTGTGAAATCTGAATGTTATCATGTGTAATTCTGATATGCTTTAAAGTTTATAGCACATAATAAATAGTAGAAATAAAAATAAAGCTTAGATAGCAAAAATTCTAAGAAATGAAAGATATATTTTTGTATGAGGACATGGATTTAATCAGTTTGCTTTCAGACATTTTAAGTGTCCTAAAGACCTCTAGCTTTAATGATATTCCTTATACCTATCTTTATCTTTACATTTAGATTCCATACGAAGGTAAGATATACTTTAATTTCTTCACAGGTCTGTTGAGATATTCAGATGATTAAACAGAGAGGATACCACTTTAAGGATCAAGACATTTTCTATTACTGTTTTCAAATTAACTAGAATACATTTAATTCTAAAGAACAGTTTGGGAACTTCCTGGAGAGAAAATGTTCATTGAAAAATAACTTTTGTATTGCTTTACTTATAAAGGTCTAACATAGTTATCATGAAATTCAAGACGATCTCTTAAGGCTTTTTAACACCTCACATAGTTGAAGGCACATATTAATAAAATAACACTATAATGCACCCTATTGTTGTTTTTACAGTTATGAAGCCTTTTTAGCAAAAAATGCATAAACAATGCTAGAGATTTATTCATCAACTCCTTTAGGGAAGAGGGTAGGCAATGAAAGTTATATGATTAAATAATATAACTTTTCAAAATGACTATGTCCTACAATTTAGACCAGGATTTGAAAAGTGATCAGAGACAGATCAGAGCTAACGAAAGATACAGAAAAGTCTCTCTTCTAAACCCTAGGGTAAGTTTTGCTTAATGAATCCAATCCTAGTCTTTGTAATACTTAACCATTAATAGTTTAGGAAATATCTTAAAATATTTATATGGTGCTTTAAGGCATCGTATATACAGCTGAAAATGTGCATTTCAGGATAAAGTGGTTTAGTGTTCTATTTATCTGTTCCTACATTATGGCTAGAGATTCCCGCTTCAAAAAGTTTGTTTACTGTAAGTCCATAAAGAGACTTAAAAAGGAAGTCAGAAAAAAACACTTGTTGAGACTGTCAAGATTTAGAAGCCTTTCAAAGTCTTTTAAGCATTAAAACCACTTTCAAAATTAACTCTAAATGCAAGTGCTAAAATTGTGGATAGTGAAAAAATACAATTTTCATCAGTAGTAGTCCAAATTCTAACACAAAGTTACCTAGATTACAACATAAGAACATTAACATTTGTGTAGTCTGTGTAGCATTTTATAGAATAAAATATGCTATTAATATAAGCCACAGCTTAATATCAAAACAAAACCAGTAAAAATAATAATAAAATTAGAATTAATTTGTCTGCTCACTAAATTATATTTGCTAAGTGGTTAAAAGAAATTATGAACAAATATTTGATGATTGCTTAAGTGGTTAATGAAGAAGTAAACACAGTTTAGATATTAATCTGCCATTTGCCATCATTCCACCAAACTTCCGAAATTTTAAGGAATATGATCAACTAATGGCAGTGCAATAAAAGCAATAAATTAGATATTTTGACTTTGTTAGTGAAATATGGAAAGTCTCACAAAGAAGTATATGAAAAAGACATTTGAGAAATTGCCTATACCTCAAGAGAAACATGTAAAAATGTATTTACTGGCTGCATTGTTCTTTAAGCTATTTAAGTCCACTTGTGAGCATAATCTAGTTTGCTTCATTATTTCAATCTTTCAAATATTTCATTTCTCCAAGAAGCTTATCCCACAGATTTGGTTTAGGACTCTAAAATGTTTCCAGTAGAAAGCAGGAAAAGACAGAGTTGTTTCATGTCTGTCTTTCTAAAAGTAGTTTTAAGAAATGTCAGTATATTTTTACTTTTAAAAGACTTTTTTACAATATTTATATTTTTGCTTATTACAAAAAATTTCCTTAACTAGGCCATAGGATTAAATGTTACATATATTAATATAGGCCACTTCTTATATGATCCTACTAATACACAAGGATATTATATAATTTAAGATAATTATATATTATATAATATGCTAGTACATTAGTAGGAAAAAAAAATAAAGTGGTGGTGTAAACGAGCTAAATCTTCATCTCTTAGAATGAGTTGATAATACCTAAACATAGATGAATCAATAAACAGCAGTAAGCACACTGTTTAGAAATATTAGCTGAATACTAGAAATTTGTTATACATCATCCAACATGCATTTCAATAGAAAATAGAAAAAACAGACTTGCTTTATGTCTGTTTTCCTAAAAGTAGTTTTAGGAAATGTCAGTATATTTTTACTTTTAAATGAATTCTTTTAATTATTATAAGAAATGCCCTTAAATCAATGCATTATTAACAACAAGTCACATCTAAATAATTTTAAACCAATGCCCATTACAGAGGAAAAGGAACTTAAAACTTACACATAGTGTTTCATAGTACCAAAAAAGAAAGGCTCAAGTAATAGAAACCCTTACTTTATGATATTCTTACATAATAAAAATCATATAGTTTAGCAATGTATATATTTTTTACTGAATTTCCACTTTAAAATGGTCATACTAATTCTTGATTAATTATAGACCACCAGGAAAATCACAGTGGGGTTCATCTCATACATAGAACCAGAATTTAGCACTATATGATCTTAATGTTCACTTAAACTTTCCTACTTTACAATTTGTTGCTCACAGCAAGAAAAGTGATATGCTCATATATCAATCATATTTGTTGTTGGCAGAACTGAAGTCTCTTATTGATTTATCAGGGGGAAGTCAGGTAAAGAAACCAAGCAATACAAAGTAATAACATATATAAATATGATTATAATGAAGACTTAAAAATAAAAAATTTTCTTCACAGACCCAAAAATATGAATAGAAGGCACTATACCATTTCAACCCCTCAAAACTGAGATGTCATCTACCTACTACTACTAGAAGAAAGAAAACATAAACGTGAATTAAATAAATACCTTTATAATTTAAAGTTGGGTTACACAGAAATTAAAAACCATCATAAATAAGAGAAAAAAATGTACCATATATGGCAAAGTGTTTAAAGCTCTTGTCTGTATATATATGTATATCTATGTATATACGTGTGTGGTCATCTATCTATCAAAGAAAATAAGGAAAATGAAAGATAATAGAAAAATAAGACAAAGGAGATTAACAGGTAACTCAGAATGAAATACAAATGGACAAAAGCACATTAAAAAAAATATTCACCTTCTACCCCCCTTTATGGGGGTGGACTGTACACTTATAATAGTTCTGGAGAATAACCTGACAATGCATATCAAATGCTTTAAAAATGTACAGACCCTTTGACCTAACTATTCTACTTTTGGGGGTCTTAGCCTAAGGAAATAATTAAATAAGTCACAAAATATGCACACACACACACACAGATGTTCAGTGGAGTGTTGCTTACAACAGCAAGAAAGGGAAAACAACTGAACGTTCATTAATAGGGGATTAGGTAAATATAATATGCAGGTAACAAAAATTACTTAAATTCATATTTGATAGGAAAATGTGTGTATAACAAGGGGTTCAGTGAAAAAAAGCAAAACCAGGTTAAAACATTAGTGAAAGGAGCAATAAACCTAAAAATGATGAAAAAACTGTTTTTGACTGTCAATGAAGTTATACTTTGTTGGGGAGAGGGAAGGTAAGATATGATAATTGCTATAACAATGGAATAAAAAATATAATGGAAATGTAAAAGAGTGTGTGCAGGCAAAGTGGGGAGGACTCATTAATGGGAAGGTTTCTAAAGAAGGCAGTATCGAAATTGGACTGTCAATGAGGATAAGGATCTTAATAAGCTAGGATGTGGGATGGAGAGGAAGTAGCACTCAAGATCGAGCGAAAAGCCTGGAAACTGTAGAGGCAAGAAAATGAAAGCATGTTTAAGAGGAGGTTGGGACACAGAGTGCGATAGGGAAGTGAGTCTGCATGGGACTGGGAAAGCCTTTAAACGTTCTTCTAAGTAAGGGGTCTGCACTTTGCTAGGAAGATCATTTTAGGGTGAAGAGTAGATTGTAGAGGGGGAGAGGTGAGAAATGGAAACTACTCTAGATATCACTATAATTATTCATTTCTTATATCAAATCTTCTCAAAATGTTTTAAAATAAACTGAATTAAGAATCATCACTCTATTCTCTGTTTAAATAAATCTCTAAAACACAAGTACTAACTGGCAATTTCATGTGGTTTCTTAGGTAGGAGGGGGTCTATATTTATTTTTCAGCTTTTTGAAATATTCCACAGATGGTTCCTCTAAATAGAGAGACTAGATAATTTATCACTAATGAGTTAAAAATCCCTCTCTTAAAAAATGGGCAGGCCTTCTGGGGTCATCTTTTGATGTGCCATATCATGTGTCCTGAATGATTTTACCCAGGGGAACTAATTTATCAAAAGCTTAAGACTGCAAATGTTAAAAGATTTACAGAGCTGTACGTTAGTGTAAAAAGCAGAATGCAGTATTTAGCAAACATGAGTCACAGGCTGCAAAATACGGTTCATGACAGGGAGACACTGATGAATGGGACTAGATCTAATTGAGGTTTGGTACAAAATGATGGCAAGGATTTTTCTTTTGCTAGCACTCATGTTAATATGTACGTGAGCAAGTATTTTGGGAAACTATGCTAAATTAAAATTAGTTGGCAAAGTTCTAAAGTGAAATCAAATATTAATATATGCATTTCAATAAACACTTCTAGGCTACAAGTGATTGATACAATTACTGTACTAATCATAAATCTGGATTCTTTTTAACAGCCTTGTGACTCACGGAATTCGAAGATGCAAATGTACAGGTGAATGAATTTTATGTATTTAAAAGATATATAACCTTAAGGTACTAGCGAATTAACCAAACTAATAAACATTTTTTAATGTATTCATAAGACACTACTGTGGTTATTGTAGTAATTAATGCCTACAGAGATAATATCAGCTATTTACGAATGTCACAAAGAGAGAATACATTTTAAGAACTGTTATAGTCCTTTAAATTAATCCAGCACTCTGAGTAATAAATCAACCTTAACCTTTTGAAACCTGTCTCCGTGGGAAATAGCAGATACCATGTTTTCCTCTCAGTCTCATTTTCCTAGTATTCATGCTTATGTAAGATGGGAAAAAAGAAAAAGACAATGCAAAGAACCTTTTAATTTACAGTAATATTTGCAGTTACAGGTGAATAACTGAACAATGCCTTGTGTACAAGGCGACTAAGGGCCAAACGAAATGTATTTAGGGCTTCAAAAAAGACTTTCATTGTCTACTGGCACTGATTAAATTTTGTTGCCAAATGGGAAGATATATGAAAGATTTAGTTTATAAGCATTTTGCTGCTTCATATTTATTATATGAGGAATGAGTATAGAGATCTTTTTTATAAAGTGAAACATCTTTGTTTTCAAGTAATTACAGGGGAAACAAACTTACATAAGAACCCTATATTCAATCAGAATATCTGTACTATAAGAAACTGGTTCTACTAGTATCTTTTATTGTACTCTAAGATAAAATCACTGACATGGGGTGCAAAATTTAAGAAAAGGAAAGGTTAGAGACAGAAATATTACTAAATGTGAGTTTCCAGATGGATAATGAGGAAATCTTGACTTTTCATTTAATGTCAGAAATTTTATCAGTTCCATAATTAAACCCTGCTGCCGGCATCCCCACCCTGCATGGCACTCAGTGAGTGCTTTCTCTGTTTTCCAGACCCAAAATAGGTGCATGTTTTACTCCAAGTCAACAGACATGTAGTTTGGAGGCAAAGATTTTAAGTCAAATAAATACCTATCCCAAAATTAAGTACTGACATTGGTAAAGTATTAAAATTAACAAAATTTAAAAAGTTAATTTCTCCTTGAATAAGAAGTAATATAGGCTTATTAATATAAGAAAAATAAAATTAGTCCATATAAAAAAAATATAAAAACTAAGGATATCTTTAATTAACAAATGTATAAGACATATATGAAGAAAATTCTAAAATTTTGCTGAGGAACATACAAGAGGGTATGCATATGGAGAGGCAAACTATTCTAGAGTGAGAAGATTTGACAGTAGGAAAATGTGAAGACAAAATTAATTTACAAATTTTTTAAAAAGATTTTACTTCCTTGGAATCAGAAAAAAATGATTCTGACAGACATTTCTTAGTCAGGGACACTTTAAAAACAAAGAATAAAAAAGGGGGACCAGCACTGCTATATGTCAAAAAATACTATAAACTATTAGTTTTTAAAATAATAGTTACTAGCTCTAGGATAGACAAATAGGCAAAAGAATAAGATAAAAATCCAATAAACAGAATTACCTCTGACTACTTACTGTATGTAAATTAATGGTGCCATAAGGATAGACTGTCAATATATTATACAAGAATGACTAGCTCTTTGGAAAAAAATTAAGTTAGAGTCTTGCCTGATATCTTATGTCAAAATAAATTTGGAGTAAATGGAAGCAAAAAATAAAAAACTTATGGGTGAAAAGGGCTTTTGAGGAATAATTCCAAAGGCAGGGGGAGAAAAAAACAAATGAAGCTATTTTATTAGATAAAAGTTTAAAATTTCAGTATTAAAAAGGACATCTCAAACAAAGTTAACAGTAAATGATAAACTTGAAGAATATACTTGCAACATGTATCTTACAGGAAAGAGTTAATATCCTTTGATGATCTCATCTAGTCCTATGGCTTTAAATATCATCTAAATGTTAACAATTCTCAAATTTATCTTTCAGTTCAGACTTCTAAACTCCAGATTCTTATATCCAACTGCTTACATGATATCTCCACTTGGATGTATCTTAGACAAATTTAAAATGTTCCAAATTGAACTCCTAATCTTCTGTCACCTCTACCCTATAAACCTGCTTTACCATCTCTTTTAAGGTGACTGGATTCTTTCAGTTGCGGAGTTCAGAAATCTTAGTCAACTTTGCCCTTTCTTTCTCTCACACCCCACATCCAATTTGTCAGGAAATCCTGCTGGCTCTACCTTCAAAATATATTAGAATCTGACCACTTCTCACCAACTCCACTGCTACCAACCTGGTCGAGCTACCACCATCTTTTACTTGGGTTATTGCAGTGGTGTCTTAAGTTTTAACCCTTGCCATATGACAATTTATTCTCAACACAGAAACCAGAGGGATCTTATAAAAACATGACTAAGATATGTTACTTCTCTGCTTAGATCATGCCATAGTTCCGTTTAGTTCAGAGTAAAAGCCTATGTTCTTATAATGACCTACAAGGCTCTACATGATCTGCCTTTGTACTTTGATGTATCCTTACCATCAGATAAGTGCCTGGCACACAGTAAAAGTTCAATAAATATTACTGAATGAATGAATAAATATCCATATCTTAAGCTCTTGTAAATAAGTAACAATTTTTGCTATGCATGACTATGTGAAAAAAAAAATGTTCAAATGATGGCTAGGTCATTCACAGAAAATATATCCTGAAATAGATGGAAAAAAATACACTCAAGTATACTAGCAAACAAAGGAAAAATGGAAAGAAGATAATATTTATGACTATTAAAGTGGCAAAGAATCAATAAGTAATTAGCAAAGGCAAAAGAGGGAGAGAGAACCCCAGATTTAAAAGGATTTAATAGATACATCCCAACCAATGACAAAGTATGGGCCTTGTCTGTATACTGATATAAAAAATCTATAAAAAAGAAATCATTTACAGGACAATGGAGGAAATTTGAACACTGACGGCATTAGTTATGGAAAGGGCATTGTGTTTTCTTTTAGAGACACTAAGATGTAAACGGAAGAAATGATATGTTGCCTGAGTTTTCCTTCAAAATAATCCAGTGTAGATATAGATGGGGTGGAAGAAAGCAGATGGGGTTCTCAAGACTAGCCATGAGATAATTCTTAAAGTTAGGTGATAGGTACAGTACATAAGGCTCATTATAGTTTTCTTTGTATTTCTATGTGTGTTTGAAAATGAATTTCTAAAAATTGAAAATATTTTAACATCAACAGCTGGTGAAGCTAAAAGGAGAAAGGAGCTAATTTTCTTTTCTTTTTTTTTTAATCTTAAAAAAGTATTTATTGATATCTCTTTGTAGTAAGTGAATCAAGTGGGTGTAAAGCGGCATAAACACAGCATTGAAAATCAGCTAGACCCCATTATAAAAATAAATTACAAAAAAATAAAAAAACAAAGACAGTGAAAGAGAGAGAAATTCTTCGTTCAGGGGCTGTGATGCAACGTGAATCAAGTGGGTGTAAAGCGGCATAAACACAGCATTGAAAATCAGCTAGACCCCATTATAAAAATAAATTACAAAAAAATAAAAAAACAAAGACAGTGAAAGAGAGAGAAATTCTTCGTTCAGGGGCTGTGATGCAACCTGGATTGACCACATCTAGACCCACATCTGGATGAGACATAAGGCTGGACACTCTTGGGGCTGAGAGGATTGGTGAGGTTGGGTGAGCAAATGCAGACCCTTTAAAGTAATACTGCGTGGTACCCATTCCATGGATCCCAAATCTCCAGGTTCAGGGGAATCTTCCTACAGCTAAAACATGCATGGGAAACCGAGAGGATGGTACACCATGTGATCGGGAAAGGTTTCTAAAATGCACCTCATTTTTCATCTCTTGGTGCTCGGGTTTGCCATTCCAGCTGCTTTACTAACAATCTCCCCACTTGGAGAATCAAGGAGCTCATTTTCTTACACTGTTCATGGGAGTTAAAATTGGTACAACCATATAGGAGAGGGAGAAGTTACTTAGCAATATATATTAGAAACTTTTAAAGAAGTGCACATTTCTTGAGCCAGAAATTCCACTTCTAGGAATGTATCATAGGGGTAATCAGGCATGAGCACCAGGATAAATATATATATTTGCTCACTACACTATTATTTATAATAATGAAAATTTATTAAACATCCTAAATTCCTAACAATAGAGTACAGATTATATCAATTACAGTTAATCTCATCAGATTTTTAAAAAGTGTGCGTGTTTTAAATACAAAGAATGTAGCTGATCTAGTAAATACTTTTTAAAGCACCAAAAATAAAATATTCAAACCCCACAGCATTTAGTAATTTTGAAATTTAACAACAAAACCACTTGACATTACAGGAGTATAGGAAAAAAGTCAGTGGCTCATGTATAAGCTTAAGATGAATGAGACACATTTGACTCATGTTTTGCTTGAGTTGAATTTTACTTCTAAAATTTGTTAAGACTATTGATAAATTTTAGCAATATGTGCTATTTGGCTATTGCTTAATGTCTTTAGAACTTCAAGTGTAAATTTCACTATTTATACTTTTTAAAATGAACTACTTCAATATTCTAAGACTAAGAAAAATAAACATTTATAAATGCACTCACTTTATGCCCCTTCCCTGTTATTCATCTTTGACTCTCTCTTCATAATGAATATAACATACATAACTCATGGAATGAACAAGACATACTAAGCAAATAGTTAATCTATAAAATCACTTGAATATTAAAATAATAAAGTAAGAACAAAACATAATAAAAACAAAACCTGCCTTCTGATACATTTTCAGAAGAAAGTTCATGATTATAAAAGGTAACATAACCTCAATAATCTTTCCTTTTGAATATGTTGTGAAAAAGAATTCAGAACCAAATAAATGTTTTGTTTTACTGTTGACAAGTATAGTCTATGCAATTACACTGTAAGTGAAATACAGATTTTAAAATAAGGGATAATTATCACATAGCAGGTGGTCAGTATTTCTTAATCTTGGTGTTAAAACTCTATTTCCTCTCCAACATCTTGAATGCACTATAAATAAAGAATCAAGGCCCCAAAGGTATGAGAGAATCTGAAAAAAATCTTAAGTTTTCCTTCTAGTGATCTCAACGAGGTCACTTCTGATGAAGATAATGCTTTATTAAGAGAAAAAGAATATACATATAACCCCAACTTGCCTGTCATCTTAATGTAAAGATATAGTATAGGAAACCTAATAATAAGAGACCTAGGTAATTCAAAGCAACCTCTCTACAGAAGGCAAGAAAAAATCTGAACAAAATAGAAAAAACTTGAAGGCTTGAAGGCACAGGAGAACTAACAAGATTGTGAAGAATTACAGGCAGGTATCAGGAGGAAGTTGAAGGCTCAGGAAAGTAATCTCTGCATTTACAGCTATTTTCCCCTTAAGGTTATTTGCTGATGCTGGAGGTGGCAGAACAGCTTAGTAACATTGTTGAGAGCTTTGTAGGACTGGGATGCAGGAACCGGAATTTAGTGCCTACCAAAGGGAGTTCTTCCTAAACCCTCCCCAATTTGAGGTGGGGCACAGCTAAACTCCACAGGGTAAACTAGGAGTAGGCAGGCCCTCGCAGAAGCTGAAGTTCAGTTTCAAATTATCTCAGTCTCTAAAACTGGACTGAAACGATTTTAGACTGCTAAAGCCAAAAGGAGCCTGGAATAAGCAAATATTAATCCTCTCTGAGGAAGACATTGTTATCAGAAGCCTCAAAGGATTTCTACAAACGATTCTGCAAATACATGTGGGATGCACAAAAATTAGCATGCATTCAAGGAAATGCACGTGAAAGAAATCCAGCAGAAAGAGAACAGAAACAGACGCAGTGGGTTCTAGGCTTGGGAATTCTCAGGCACAGACTTCACCCACCGTATTCAGTGAGAATTTCTGCAAAGAAATGGAAACTATAAAAAAAGAATCAAATGGAAATTCTGGAATTGAAATATAACTGAGATAGGGAACTTGATGGATTTAAGAACCATTTGACACAGCTGAAAAGAGAAACTACAGAATATGTGAAAAGAAATTTCCAGGAAGAGAAAAAACAATGAAAAGCAGAAGAGAGTAAAAGGCATAGGTAAGACAATAAGAAGGTACCATGTAATATAATTGGAGTCTCAGAAGTAGAGAAGAGAATAAAAGTGGCAGAAGCAATATTTGAAGATATAATGGTTAAGAACTTTACAAAACTGCTGAAAAATAATGCAGACACAAATGCAGAGAGTCCTGTTGAACCCAAGTAAGAGAGGTAGAAATAAAATTACATTTAGGCACAATATAGCAAAACTACTAAGACCCAAAGACAAAGAGAAAACATTTTAGGAAACAAGAAGTCAGATTATATTCAAAGAAGCAACACTTAGAATGAAAGCTGGCTACAAAAGCAGCAACAAAAACCAGGAGATAATGAAATGATATCTTTAAAGTGCTCAAATAAAAGAACACCAAACTGGAATTCTATACCCAGCTAAAGAGTCTTCAAGAAAATAAGTAAGATACATACATCTTCAGAAGTAATTGAGGTTATGAAATTTAAGATAGGGAGGTTATTTTAGATTATCTGATGGGCTCAATCTAATCATATGAGCGCTTAAAAGCAAAAACTTTCTATAACTGTAGGCAGAAGAGATGAGGCAGAAGGGAAGGTAAGAGGATCTGAAGCATGCGAATGACTTGACCTGCCTTTGTTGGCTAGGAGATGAAGTGATGAAGAGGGCGACATGCTAGGGAATAGGGGTGACCTCTAAAAACTGAGTGCCTGCACAATGCCAGGTACTTTGGCAAGTTTGGACTTGCTCTGAATTCGAGCTGCCTGGCCAATAGCCAACAAGAAAACAGGGACCTCAGCCCTACAGCCACACAGAACTGAATTCTGCAAACAACCAGCATGAGCTTAGAAGCACGTTCTCCCCCAGAATCTCCAGATAGGAGACCCAACTAGCTGACACCTCGATTTCAGCCTGTGATACCTGAGGCTGAGTAACCAACTGAGCCTGCTGGACTTCCAATCTACAGAACTCTGAGATAATAAATCAGTGTTATTTTAAGTTGATATGTTTGTGTTAATTTTTTAGCATTGCAATAGAAGACTGATATAAATGGAAAAATCCACAGTAAAAGATGAAGTTTTTAATAGTTCACCTCAGTATATGATAGAACATGAATTAAAAAATAAGTCAGTAAGAACAAGATTTGAAGAACACAACCAATTTGACCTGACTTAATATATTCTTTAAAAGCATAATTGAAACATTTACACCAACTCTATGCTGGGCTTTAAAGAAGTCTCCACAAACTTCAAAGAATTAAAATCACTAAAAATAAGAGTTGCAAATTTAAAAAGAATATACATTAATTTATTGTTGCTGTTATTACTTTGGGTTAAGGTAAAGATGAGACATAAACAAATGTAAAATCTCATAAACATTTGTATAAGAAAATTTTTGGAGAGTTTGACAGATCATTTTAATAAAAAAAAAAATTATGTGTCCTCTGACCCGGCAAATTAGTTCCTAGGCAACTGGTACACATGCAGACATGGGAATACAGTAGTCTCCCCTTATCCACGGGGGGGAAACATTCCAAGACTACCAGTGGATACCTGAAACTGCAGATAGCACTGAACCATATATTTACTATGGTTTTTTTTTTTTTCCCATACATATCTACCTAAGGTAAAGTGTAATTTATAAATTAGGCACAGTAAGAGATTAACAACAATAATTAATAATAAAATAGAACAATTCTAACAATATACTGTAATGAAAGTTTGTAACTGTGGACTCACTCTCTCAAAATATCTTCTTGTACAAATTTAATGCCTTTTCCATCTGAACTAAGCACTTAACCATGCATTGTGACCATAACTTTTGCAATTTGAGGTCCAAGAGCAAAACTAACATGAATTTCTTCTTCCTTCTTCATGACTTCATGGATAGAATATTCGTTCTTCTCATAAATTTTAGCAACTACAGCATGTGATTTATTTTTCTTTCCTTATTAAGTCTAGAATTTTCACCTTTTCACTTAAAAGGAAGCTCTTTATGGCTTCTCTATGGCAAACCCAAAATTGCTAGCATCACTACTCTTGCACTTTGGGGCCATTATTAAGTAAAATAAGGGTTACTTAAACACAAGCACTGCAATACTGTGACAGTCGATCTGATAACCAAGACGGCTACTAAATGACAAACGGGAAGAATATGATGGACAAAGAGATGATTCACATCCTGGGCAGGACAGAGTAGGGCAGCATGAGATTTTATCATGATACTCAGAATGGTGTGCAATTTAAAACTTATAAAGTTTTTATTTCTGAAATTTTCCATTTAACATTTTTGGACCTCAGCTTAACTGCAAGTAACTGAAATGGTGGAAAGTGAAACTGCAGATAAGGGAGGACTACTGTATATGGGCATGCTCTCTGACATGCACTGTTCACCAACAGAACAATGGTTAAGTAAATGATGGTACATCAATTCTCACAACTATTAAAAACAATGCTAGATTCTTTATGTATGTACCCTAAAACTGTTCAAATAAACTAAACAAATAAAAAAAGTTGTAGTTTAATATATATACAATATGCTAGCATTCATGTGAAATGTAACAAAAAGCTAATGAGTTAATTATCTAATACAAATATTATACACACACTGTAATGATAACCAAACTGTTAATAGGCATTTATCTCTAAGATAGCACAGAAGATTGAGGTTCTGGGAAAAGTTGAAGAGGGCACTCTACTGCTATAGAATCTGAATATTTTAAAACCAAGATTATATGTTAGTTTTTCAATTAAAATGTCCCATGCACACGTTTATGAGAGCAGAGACATCAAGTGATCTGCCAACAGAAAAACAGTAAATTCTACACTATTAGTTGATCTTAAGAACATACAAGATTGTTATGTATTACAGAATATAATATTCTTAATTATAATCTTCAGTCTTTAATAGAGGTTAAATTTTAAAGAAGGGTGGAAGTAAAATTATCTTATCAAAAAAGGTAAAATAAAATAACTTCACTGCTAGAATTATTTAGAACATCAAGCATACTTATTCTTATACCTTTGAAAGATACTGGTTAATTGAAATGATTCTGAAGTTAATTCTCCCATTTTCACAAAATAGCAAACCTACTAAAAAATTAACTGTTCTGTTGATTGATATTATAACAGAGGCTACTCCTTAGAAATAATGTTTATTTACTTAATGAAATAAAAGCTGTACTTACAACAAGGAGAAGACTGAACTGGTCCAAGTTGTGGAAAGGTCATAAGAATAGAAACCCCTGGTAGATCATTTTGCTTTGCATGTTCAGTAGTTTGGTCAGCCCAAACCACCACTTTCTTCCTCTCTACCAAATGTTCAATTTCTCTGAAGTCAGACTCAAAAGTAGTATTTAACAGGCCAGATTCTTTTAATGCACAATACTGTTTTCTTAGGGCTGGAAGTAAAGCATTCAATACTCTGCATACAGAAGGTGACAAGAAAAGAGAGATAAATACTAAATTTTAAATACATTATTATGGTTCTATATAACATCCAAAGTAATAGCATTTGATTAAAATGGTTCCCTGTACATATTTTCCTTTAGAATATTTCAATCAAATACCTCAAATATTCTTAATACATTAAGTATAGATTGGAAAGAATGTTGGATGGGAATTACAAGCACCAGGCTGTAGTCTCAGCGAGTCTTCACTTGCTTCTATGACCTTGGATAAGGCACTACCTGAGGTTTCTCCTCTATAATGTGGGGTACAACTGGACAGCCACTACTTTCAATAGGAGATTGCTTTCAGAACTATGCAAAGCATAATGTGATTTACAAATCAAAAATATTGTTATTGTTATTAAATAGTATGAGATTGAAATGAAATATTAATACACTGTCAAATGATGAAGCTCAACTTAGGTATATAAGATTTAAAAAATAACAAATGAACAAAAGTCAACTTTCCTTGAAGTTAGCTCTTCATGAGCTAAAGCAATAGCTTTCAAAGCCATTTAAAGGAAAAATTGTGGAAAAGTATGGTGGGTACAGGAAAATGATGGGGCATTGGATTCTTGGCTCTGATTCAAAATCTCGCCTATTGCTGTCAATCAGAGCAGTACTAAATGCATCTTTTTATGTATTAGATCTCCATGAAGAGTGTTCACTGAAGAAATGCCAGAATTAAAAAGTTATAAGTGGTTCCTAACTTTTATATCAACGAAGACATCAAACAACATGAATAATCTTGAAATGACTTAGTCCTGGTGTTCCAGCTGACTCATAACACCCAGAAGAACAGAACCATCTGAAGTAGGAATAGGGCAATGGGAAAAGAATAGGCACTAAATTTAACACTTAAGGAAATAATTGCTTTATTATCTAAGAATCTTAAATATTTAGATAGCAGTACAAATAAATAGTCTGTGGCATTTTTCTTTTTGGTGATAGTGGGGAGTACGCCATTTAAGCCAAGTAGGTAACAACTGTAGGGAAAAATCATTAATCAGAAAGTCAATAAAAACAATTATTTACAACTGCTTTCCTTTTGGAAAGTCTAGAATTTTGATTCACCCTGCTAGGCACAGGGCGCCTATTCAACCAGCTCCCAATAAAAATCCAGGACACTAAGTGTCAGCCTAACGAGATTCCAAAGTAGACATCATTTCACATGGGTCATTACAACTTTCTTCTGGAGAACTTAAGCACAACTGTGTGGGTCCACTGGATGAGGACACTTGAAAGCTTACAACTAACTGGTTTCCTTTGTTCTTTGCCCCATTTACCTTTGCCTTTTGCTGATTTTGTTTTGTATGCTTTCACTCTAATAAATCATAACCATGGAGTCAACTATACGATGGGTTCTGTGAGTCATCCTAGTAAATTATCAAACATGGAGGTGGTCTCAGGGGCCCAGGACATACGTTATTTATGTATGTATGTGTGCATGTATGTATGTATTTATGCATTCATTCATTTATTTTTAAGTTTTTGGACTCGATATTGGTATACATTGCAAAATGATCATCACAATAAGTCTAGTTAATATCTGTCACAGAATTCTTTTTCTTCTGATGAGAACTTTTAAGATCTACTTTCTTGGCAACTTTCAAATATGCAGTACAGTATTATTAACCATAGTTGCCATGCTGTACATTACATCTCCATGATTTACTTAATAATTGGAAGTTTGTACTTTGTGACTCCCTTGACCAATTCCCCATCCCTGCCCCCAACACCCCACCACCAACCTGTATAATCTGTTCTCTTTATCTATAAACTTGGGTTTTGTTTTTGTTTTTTGCAGCAATGAACACAGGTGTACTTTATTTTTTGTTAGTGTTTTCATTTTCTTTGGATAAATACCCAGAAGTGGAACTGCTGTATTATATGACAGATATTTTTACCTGCCTATGTTTTCTACTCAGGGTTTTATGGCTTCAGATCTTACGTACAAGTTTTTAATCCATTTTGAGTTAATACAATTTTGTGTATGGTGTAAGATATTCTTTGGCTTGTTGCTGTGCACTTTTCCCAGCACCTTTTATTGAAGAGACTATCCATTCCCTATTGTATATTCTTGGCACCTTTGTTGTAAATTAATTGACCATATATGCATGGGATTATTTCTGGGCTCTCTATTCTGTTCCATTGATCTATGTGTCTGCTTTTGTGCCAGTACTATACTGTTTTGATTACTATTGCTTTGTAGTGTAGTTTTAAATTGGGAGTGTGGTCCCTCACACTTTGTCTTTCTCAAGAATGCTTTGGTTCTTTGGAGTCTTTTGTGGTTCCACACAAATTTTAGAATTGTTTGTTCTAGTTCTGTGAAAAATGCCATTGAGTATTGATAGGGATTGTTCTAAATCTGTAGATTGCTTTGGGGAGAATGGACATTGTAACAATACTAATTCTTCCAATCCATAAGCATGGAGTATATTTCCATTTATTTGTGTCTTCTTCAATTTCTTTCATGAATGTCTTATAGTTTTCAGTGTACAGGTCTTTCCCCTCCTTGGTTAAATTTATTCCTAGGTATTTTATTCTTTTTGGTGCAATTGTAAATGGAATTGTTTTCTCAATTTCCTTTTGGATAGTTTGTTATTAGTGTATAGAAACACAACAGATTTCTGTATATTGATTTTTGTATGCTGCAACTTTACTGAATTTGTTTATTCTAATAGTTTTCTGGTTGTGTCTTCAGAGTTTTCTGTATATAATATCATGTCATTGGCAAAAGTGACAGTTTTACTCCTTCCTTTTGAATTTAGATGCCTTTTATTTCTTTTTCTTGTCTGACTGCTGTGGCTGGGACTTCTAATACCATGTTGTTTTTTTTTTAAGATAATTTTTATTAGGGTATAGTTGATTTACAATGTTGTGTTAGTTTCTGCTGTACAGCAAAGTGAATGAGTTTTACACATACATATATCCACTATTTTTTAGATTCTTTTCCCATGTAGGTCATTACAGAATATTGAGCAGAGTTCCCTGTGATATACAGTAGGTTCTTATTAGTTATCTATTTTATATATAGTAGTGTGTACATGTTGAATAAAAGTGGCAAGAGTGGGCATCTTTGTCTTCTTCCTGATCTTAGAGGAAAAGCTTTTCAGCTTTTCACCACTGAGTATGATGTTAGCTGTTGGCATGTCATATATGGTCTTTATTATGTTGAGGAATGTTCCCTCTATAATCACTTTGTTGCAAGTTTAATCATAAATGGATATTAAATTTTGTCACATGCTTTTTCTGCATCTATTGAGATGATCACATGATCATCCTTATCCTTCATTTTGTTATCACACTGATTGATTTGCAGATGCTGAACCATCCTTGCATCTCTGGAATAAACCCCACTTGATTGTGGTGTATGATCCTTTTAAAGTATTGTATTGGTCAATTTGGTTTGCTAATATTTTGTTGACGATTTTTGCATCTATGTTCATCAGGGATATTGGCCTGAAATTTTCTTCTCTTGTTCTATCCTTGTCTGGCTTTGGTGTCAGGGTAATGCTAGCCTATAAATGAGTTTGGAAGTGTTCCCTCCTCTTCTATTTTTTAATTGAAAGAGTTTGAGAAGAATTGGTATTAACTTTTGTTTGAATGTTTGATAGAATTAGCCAGTAAAGCCATCTGGTCCTGAACTGTTGCTTGTAGGAAGGTTTTTAGTACTAATCCAATCTCCTTACCAGTAATTGGTCTGTTCAGATTTCTTATTTCTTCATGATTCAGTCTTGGCAGGTTTTATATTTCTAGCAATTTATCCATTTCTAGGTTGTCCAATTTGTTGCTATATAATTGTAGTAGTCTCTAAGGATACTTTGTATTTGTGTAGTATCAGTTGTAACATCTCCACTTTCACTTCTGATTTTAATTATCTGAGCCTTCTCTCTGTTTTTCTCCATGAGTCTAGATAAAGGTTTGTCAACTTTATCTTTTCAAAGAAGCAGCTCTTGGTTTCTTTGATCTTTTCTATTGTATTTTAGTCTCTATTTCACTTATTTCTGTTCCAATCTGTGCTATTTCCTTCCTACTACTAACTTTGGGCTTTATTCTTATTTTTCTGTTTGTCTAGTTTCTGATTTTGCTTTTGATTTCTTCTTTGATGAACTGGTTGTTCAGTAGCATGTTGTTTAATCACTTATTTGTAAATTTTCCAGTTTTCTTTTTGGAATCATTTCTAGTTTTATACCACTGTGGTCAGAAAATATGCTTAAAATGATTTCAATTTTCTTAGATCTGTTAAGACTTATTTTGTGGCCTAAGATATGATCTATCCTGGAGAATGTCACATGTGCAGTTTAGAAGAATGTATATTCAGTGGCTTTTGTATGGAATGTTCTGTATATATCTGTAAAGTTTGTCTAGTGTAACATGTTGTTTAAGGAAGATGTTTCCTTATTGATTTTCTGTCTGGATGACCCATCCATTGATGTGAGTGGGGTATTAAAGTCCCTTATTCTTACTGTATTGCTGTCTATTTCTCATTATGTCTATTAATATTTGCTTTATATATTTAGGTTCTCTTATGTCAGGTGCATAAATATTTACAAATGTTATATCCTCTTGTTGGACTGACCTCCTTTATCATTATGTAATGCCGAACTTTGTCTCTTATTACAGTCTTTGTTTTAAAACCTATTTTGTCTGATATAAGTACAGCTACCCCAGCTTTCTTTTGGTTTCCATTGCATGGGATACCTTTTTCCATCCCTTAACTTTCAGTCTGTGAATTGTCTTTATGTATGAAATGAGTCTCTTGTAGGCAGCATATAGATGGGGCTTGTTTTTATATCCATTCAGACACTCTGTCTTTCGATTGGAGCATTTAGTACATTTACATGTAAAGTAATTATTAACAGGTATGTACTTACTGCCATTTTATTAATTCTTTTTTGGCTGTTTGGTAGTTACTCCGTTCCTTTCTTCTCTTGTTCTCTTCCTTTGTGGTTTGATGACTGTCTTTAGTGGCATGCTTAATTCCTTTCTTATTATCTTTTGTGTATCTACTATAGGTTTTTGCTTGGAAGTTTCCATGAGGCTTACATATAACAACAAATTTATAACAGTCTATTTAAAGCTGGTAGCCACTTAAGTTCGAATGCATTCTGAAGGTCTACGTTTTCATTCCCCATCACATTTTACGTTTTTGACATTATATTTTATATCTTTTTATCTTGCGTATGCCTTAAGGAATTATTGTAGTTAGTTATTTTTACTACTTTCTTCTTTTAACCTTCATATTAGCTTTATAAGTGACTGATGAACTCCTTTAGCTCTTGCTTGTCTGGAAAACTCTTTTATTTCTTCTTCAATTCTGAATGATAACTTTGCTAGGTAGTCTTCTTGGTTGAAAATTTTTTTCTTTCAGCACTCTGAATATATACTAAATCTTTTTTTTGGTTTGTTTCCACTCTGTAAGCTCAGACTAAGACAGTACATCACATCCATTATTTTTTGTCATTTAATCTTTTTAAAATTGTTATAAGGAAAGTATGATAATTTAACATATAAGAAAACTAAGGGTTAGTGAGGTAAAATAATTTATGCAAGGTTATAGTGCTCATATAAACTAGAATTCAAGACCAACTCTAAAACTCATACGCTTTCTACTATATTGTATTGCCTCTGTAATGCTTTGGTTCACCAATTTTCAAAGTTAGAAATCTTTTTGCCCATTTTGAGGCAAAAATGTGTCTTAAATATATTAATCTATTTGTATGGTATATCAAATACAGTATGGTCAAAATAAATTAATGTTTCTTTGATAACTTTAACTCTTGCAGGTGGTGTGAGTACAAGTAAATGAATGTTCAATGTATGCTCTAGGTATAAATATAGAAAGTATGGGGAGAGCAGGGTGAGCTTCTATCCACAGGATAATATTTCCCTAAAGTTTTTCCTTCCCTTTTTCTTCTTCTTTTAAAAAATAACTATGCTAATATAATTTCCTTTAAATCAAAAGTATGGAAAATTAATTACCAGTTATTTGAGAACACTAGAAGAACTCCAGTAGAATTTTAGATTGGCAGAAAGCCCTTAGAGAAATAAATTTCTCATTTTTACAGAGCATGAAAGTGACACCTAAGGAGTTGACTGACATATCCAAGGTAATAAAAATAAAGATCAAGTTATACTTTTTTACTATTACGTTTCAAAAATTAAAAGGTTTTACTACTGAGTTAGTAGAGAGAGCATGAAAGAGCTACTATAGCATCACTTAAAACTTGGGACATGATGTTAAAAAATATACACTTTTAATAACTTCATTTTAATGATAGCAAAAAATCATTCTGGAATTATGAATGCTTAAAAACTGTCTACTTAAAAATTCAGTTGGTATTAATAGTAGTCGTTTCTCGGAGGGGACAAGGATGGCTAGAGGACAGGTAGAAGACAGACTCTTTTTCACTATAGAGGCATCTTTGAAATTTTGTATTACATGACATATATTACATAAAAATAATAAATTAAAAAATGTTTTCAAAATTATAAAGCACTATAAAAAATTAGAGGAGAAGAACAACATCCTTTATACTTTCTCGATGTTTTCTAACTCTGCATGATTTCTGATGCTGGCAGACACTTAAAAAAAAATATGTACCTTGTACTGGATAAAATTAAATTTTCTGGCAATGGAAAACTAAACTTCTATGCTTCAGGTTCCTTAGGTCTATAGTATTAAAATTTTTAGAACAGGTAAATCCATGTACTTACGCCTCCGTCTGCCTGTGTTGCTGTTCTTGAAGACAAGCTAGATCCATCATATGTTTAATTTGTGCTTTCAAATCTTTGTTCTGGAGGTGTAAATGGTGGTAATGAAGTTCTTTATTGAGTTCCTGGGGAAAACAATACAAACTATACCTCAGATTCATTTAAAAATATTAGAATTAAATCAATTTTAATAAAACTTGTTTTATATTGGTGTCAATAGTTTTAATTCTTAAAAATATGAAGTGGTATGTTTAGGAACAATTTGAAAAACAAGTGTTCTGGTACACGTGGTCTATGACTTAAAAGTTTCAAATTTCCTCAGAAACTGAACATCAGGAACTCAGAACAAATTTTACTATAGTGACAGTTTCTTGGTCTACCCAACTTGTTCATAATCCTTTGAAAGTACATGAATATGGCCCGTTTTTGCTTAAATGTCACTTCTTTAGGGAGGCTTTCCCTAAGCTTTACATTTAAAGATGGACATTCTCCACCCCGATAGTTTCTGCCATAGCATTGATTAGTAACAAGTCCATTTATTTATTTGTTCATAGATTCTCCATATTAGAATGTAAGGTACACCACCAGGACAGGAGCTATGCCAATACAATAAAAGTTTCATACAATAAAAATCTCTTGGGGAATTCCCTGGCAGTCCAGTGGTTAGGGCTCTATGCTTCCACAGCAGGGGGCATAGGTTTGATCCCTGGTTGGGGAGTTAAGATCCCACATGCCGCGAGCTGTGGCCAAAAAAAAAAAAAAAAAAAAAAAATTCTTACCTTCACCCAGTCTTGGTATAAGCTTCATTCTAGGCCAAAAGTGTAAAAGTTTTTGTAGGCTCCCTTATGTGCATATGCCCAAATGTTCTCTAATCTACCACCTAAAATTACTTATCTTTTCTCAAATCTACTAAACCTTAAGTATGGAAAACGTCAGCTAAATGGATACACTAAAGTATGAATGGTAATAATCCAGTAGCATTCTCAGAATCTTAAACTGGAAAAATTTTAGTTAATAAAATAAAACGGAGTGAAATATTTTGGACATTGTAAGGGGCTGAGATAAAAATCCTATAAGCAGGGGAGCTGTGCCTGGAAACTTCCTACAGATAATTCCCAAAATCCATTTTAGGTTTTCAATACTCCTTCCCAACCTGCAGTTGGCCACTGATTCTCTGTAAGCTTAAAGTTATTTTTTTTCTTCTTCTTTTTTGTAATACTTCCTAAGCCAGTGGTGGGCACTATGACAGGGAAACAATGTAATTCTATGTGTCTGAGATATAGTAAAGTTGGGGGTTGTTTATTCACATGATTCATAATTATATTTCAAGAAATACAGCAAGTATTTTAGAGCAAACACTCTTTAGGGAGTCAGGATGATACGGTTAGAGCACTGGCCTATGAATCAGGTGATTTTAGAGATGTCTCAACTATGACACAAATGCTACCTGGAGCCCAAAATATGGTCTTTATGGAGATCAGTTTACTTGACTAAAATTTAAGAGCTTGCCTAGATGATCTCTTTAGTCTTTTCCAGTCAAAAAATTCAATGACCCTAACAGTATGAACATGTTTGTCAAATATTCCACCTTTTCTCTCTCTTTTTTTTTTTAACATCTTTATTGGAGTATAATTGCTTTACAATGGTGTGTTAGTTTCTGCTTTACAACAAAGTGAATCAGTTATACATATACATATGTACATATGTATACATATGTACATACATATGTTATACATATAAAAATATGGAACGCTTCACGAATTTGCGTGTCATCCTTGTGCAGGGGCCATGCTAATCTTCTCTGTATCGTTCCAATTTTAGTATATGTGCTGCCGAAGCGAGCACCACCTTTTCTCTTAAAAAAAAAAACAAAAAAACCTTCTTTATTTACTCCCTCTGTTAATCTATTTTTTTTTTTTTTTTGCGGTATGCGGGCCTCTCACTGTTGTGGTCACTCCCGTTGCGGAGCACAGGCTCCGGACGCGCAGGCTCAGCGCCCATGGCTCACGGGCCCAGCCGCTCTGCGGCATGTGGGATCTTCCCGGACAGGGGCACGAACCCGTGTCCCCTGCATCGGCAGGCGGACTCTCGACCACTGCGCCACCAGGGAAGCCCATATTAATCTTACTGTTTTATCTTCTTGCACCACTCTTAAAGAGACAAGCCTTGATTGTATAATTATTTTAGTCAATAATAGTTCTTGGCTAGTTTGTTGTCTTTGAAAAACCAAGTTTACAATTTGAATCTTATTCTTGTTTAGATACACTAATGACTGAATCTGATTGGAAGCGCATAGCCTATTATAAGAGCTACGGGGAGGTTAGCAATAGCTGAAGTAAGAATATAATGAGAGGTAATATATAAAACGTGAAAGGTCTTCAGGTGCCATGCCAGACCTGGGAAATCTTAATAGAGTTTATATTAGGGAGAAAGTACTGAAGAGTGATATGATCGGAGTTACCTTTTAGAAAGCTCATTTTGCTTGCAGTAGAGAGAATGAATTGCAGTAGAATACGAATGGAAGCATAAAGGTCAAATGTAGCAGTCCAATAATGGGGGCTGGGAGTCTGAATTAGGGTAGTGGCAGGGGAGATACAGAGAAGTGGATAAATTTGAGAGGTTAAGAGGTAGATAATGCAGGAGGGTATAGAAAAAAGGGCAGCAATTTGAAAGTCACAGTACCGGATCTCTGTCCAGAGTTGTACAACTGTGGATAAATCTTTTCACAAAGTTATGTCTCAGTTTGTTTATGTAAGAAATAATGGCTTACACGTAGATAACTGTTTCAGCTGTGAAAATATCCACAGGAAAAAAAATTGAGAGTGGGATTAGGGTGATGGGAATGGAAACAGCTTTAATTTTAATTTTTCCAAATTATTCATAATAAAATGCATTAAAAAACAATAATTTAAAAATCAATTCCAGATTCATATTCAGGTGTGAAAAGTCCTGTTTAAAAGAGTTATAGAAGACAGATTATTAGAAAAATTAGATTTGACCGTGGTGAAAGAATTTAAATTTATTGAAAATAACCTGAACAATATTAACTTTATAAATGCTACTAAGTAGCCAAAAAAAAAAATAGCAATAATAATACTACTAAAAAGAATACTGTACCATTTTAAAAACTGGGAGCTTAAGATAAATATGGGAAAACAAAGTCAAACTAGTAAATATCTACAATTGATTTTTTTGCTTCTTTTAATATTAAAAAGTTCTTAAGTACTCCTCTAGCTGGAGTTGCTATATTTTAGACTGTTGATTACACAAATGTACTAGATTATAAGTATAATGTAAATTAAGCAAGGCTATTGAGAGATGAAAATAACATTTTAAAACGTATATCTATATATATTAATTCTTTTTATGAATATAATGCCACTTGAACTGTACACCTAAAACTGGTAAATTTTATGTTATATTTTACCATATGCCAAAAACATTTTTTAGACCCTTCATGAGAAAGTTTTTGCTCACTAGAATGGCTAAATATTCTATTAGAACATCATGGCCGTAAGTAATAGTAAAGAAAACTAATCAAAATACTTGTTATTTTATGTCATTTTGACAATGATCATCTTGAGAATAAGACTTCTTTAGATATACATAGTCTCTAACAAATAAGTGAAACATGACAAATATAAGTGAAACAAACCAAAAACTACTATAAACATTCAACATCTGCTACCTTTTCAAGAGAAACAGCTCTTGCGCACCGAGTGAGAAACACTCATTTGGCCAGGCTATCAGCTGTTTTCTCTGAAAACATATCCAGTCTGTGGCTTGGGGACCCTGACAGGTACTTTGATGGAGGCTGTTGCATTCTATGATCAGCCTCTACAGCTTTAGATTCTCAGATCAAGCATGGAATTTCAGATGTTACCGTTTGAAAGCCTAGTTAATCCCTATTATAGTTTACTGATTAACCACTGTTTTTTTTTGCTTTTTCCTTTTAAGTCATGTAAATATGTCCATTACGTAATCTTAAAAGGAATATGGCATTTTAAAATAAGTGCGCTTTAGTTTTCTTCTAGAGCATATATTCTTAATGTTGTATTAATGGAAAAAATGACCAAAAAAAAAAAGAGTAAAATTGTATGAATGCGACCCCTCCCCCAATCGTCCATCTAGGAGAAGATCTATATATAGCTCTTTAATCAGATTCTCAAAGGCATCTATGACCCAAAAAGGTCAGAAACACTGTTCTGGAGGAGAAATAGCAAACGTATTTTATAATACAGCTAATGCTGCTGTGTTCTTTTTGTGCACACCTTTCTTTGGCTATTGATGTCTATGATGTTGTGGCTTAGAATATTAAACTATTATTTATCAACCACTCATTATGTATTAAGTGGTGCTAGGCCTTTGCATACAGCATTTTATTTAAGTTCATAATGCCTTAAATGTATTTTAAAGATGAGAAGTTAAGACAGTGAAGTTAAACAACTTGCCCAAAGTTATATGGTTAGTGTTAGAGTTAGTATTCAACACAACTATCAACTAATGGAATTACCAACCACTTCAACTCCAGTGTCTATCCTCTTTCCAATATTTACATTCTCGCTATAGGGAATATTCTAAAGTGCTTTGTCAATTAAGTTAAGTTATAAAATCTCATTAAAGTATGCTTTGTACTACATTTAATTCTCAATCTACTGAACTACCTGGCTGGCATACTTTCATCAAGATATTGTGAAGACTTCTAGGATTGCTGATTGTCGATTAAACTGTTGGTTGGCCCTCAAAGAATATCCACACTAAAGAACTATTCAGTCTCTATTTACCTTTGGCTGTCTTCTTAGGAAACAAGCTATCTGCTGCTCACTGCTCCAATTTTACTACCTTGAACTGTCATCATTCACTACTCCTGCTAGTCTCCTCTCCCTTCAGTCTGAGCTTCAGTGTTAAAAGGATGGATGGACATTTATATCGATTTCCCTAGTCATGATGCATTGGCTAATATCTTTAAATTATAACAAAAAATTGATATCTTTGAATATTAACGATCACTAGCTGCATTCATTTGTACTGAATATTTTATACTCCATTTCACCTGTATTTATTTTCAGTTTAATGCTTTTCTAGAAATTTTAAGATTTCAGAGCTGATACATAATATAGACTTTCAGAAGAGCATCATCAAATTAAAGACTTTAGATACTCTTCCTTTAAAAAAAGAGTATAAAAAAGTTGTTCTTTTAAAGTATTAGGTATTTAGAGATCAAAATTAGTTACTTTGTAGCAGTTTGTTTGCTAGCTGCTTATTCCATATTAATTTTCCCCTTCTTTCTTATTAAGAGAACTCTAATTTTGTTCAGGATGATAATATGTCCAGCAAAACACTCACCCTTCCAGATTCCCCTGTATCTAGGGATAGCCACATGACAATTCTAGTCAATTCAGATATGTCTGTTAGGGATTTCAGGAAAAGTTTTTGCTTTCCCAATACAGATATCTCTCTCCCCTTTCTTTCATTCCTCTTCTTCTGGCCTAAGGGTGAACTCAAGACTAAAGATGGAATAGTGTTATCACAACTATGAAAAGAAAAGTATAATGATGACACTGAAGACATTTGGGAGGTACTGTATTAGGAATGAACTGCATACTTCCATAGCTTACTATTGTTAAGGGAGAAAACGATCTGTAACATTGTAGCTGAACACAATTCTGATCTGATTCAGCCATTAACCATCATTACCCATCGCTACTCTTTATAAATATAAACTTTTGCCATTCTAGGTGGAATATCTTCAGTTTAGTACATAAACATAAATGCATACAGCTTTCAAATTGGCTTTCTTTAGCTATAATACAAATAATGCTGACCACATTTAAAACTATTTTTGCACAAAATATCAAGTATTAAAACAAACTTAAATTACCTACATGATGAAACCTCAAGTACAGTCTGAAATAGAATTACTTCATTCTAACTTAAGAGCTCCTCATAAAAGGATGCAATCACTTAAGAATAACATTTAAAAGTAACTTTACTCTTCTGAAAGTATAAGAAAGGCAAATCTAGTAGGTAATCAGGGAGGCAGAAGGTATATTCAGTTAAAAACAGTAAAATGAGTCAAATCTCCGGGAGATGGACCAAAAGTTTCTTATGAAAGATATTTACTCAACAACAAAGACAATGGGTTTAAGGAGCTCAGTTCTTAGAAAATAAATCTGAATATACAAACACATATGTACCTTTGGAATATGACCATTTTGACCTAAGAGTCCCATTTCAGTTTCCACACGATGGAGCCAATTAGTATTCTCATCAAATTGCTTCAGTTCCTCTTCCTTTTTCTTCTCCAGGTAGCAGCGGCGAGTTTTCAACATTGCGAGTCTATGATCTCTTTTGCAAGTGGCCTGAAAAATAATGCATTTAATAGTCAACCTTTTATGATACGTGATGTATGTGATATTAGTACAGTAGTATATTTCCTTTTAAGTGTGCTATTGTTGTCTATTAAATTAGGCTATACTTTTGTACTTAAAGCTATTTCCCCTTTGAAATCTCACAATACTACTGCTTGCAGGAAAACAGGAAGTCGAGTTGTGAGTCATTTTTATAAAATTACATGTTGAGAGTTTATGACTTTAAGAAATACAATGGCCAAATTGAAGACTATCACTTTTTTTTTTTGCCAAAATACATTCCTTTAAATGTTGCATTTGAAAAGTTCATGTGAGGTCTGATAAATCCCATGATTTCCTTATTCAAAACAAAGCAGATACATGTCCTGCTCTTGTCTTTCATTCAGTTTGAAAGATGTGAATAAGTAAAGTATTCTATTGTTGTGGCTTTGTCTACAAGGCCTTTAGATTGGCTGTTGCCAATGAAAGAAAATAGAGCTTATATCCAGGTGTCATAAACATCTGATCTCACCTGATGGTTGGTTCAGGACACATAATGGATAGTCCAAATATTTTTGGTGTTTTACCTACACATGAATTGAGATCAAAACTGGCCTTCTGGTTTTTTACCCCAAGGGTCTTGCACACTATCATGGGCACTGTGGGCCAGAATAGCTTGACCTCTTTGGACTATTTGCCAAAAGACACTAAACTCAATAATCATCAGATGTGATAGCTGGACCTGAGACAACAGATCCCCAAAGATTAGAACAAGCACTTGCAGCTGGTTTTGGAAGTAGGGATGAACAAATCCTATGAAAAAAATGAAAAATGAAAATAAAAATGAAAAAAAATGAAAAAAGGAGCAGGAGCTACATTTGAACTTGATCAAAGACCTACTCTCTTTAGGAGATTAAGTTCTACTTCCTTATTATCTTTTATAAAAGGTAAGTTGACATTTTGAGGAAAAGCTAGCCATTAAAGAAATTTGCAAAAATACGTAATAATGTCACTCTTCTCATTACCTCTTTTTTTTTTTTTTTTTTTT
>NC_041229.1:80723431-80729454 GCF_002837175.3 Physeter macrocephalus
ATGTGGGATCTTCCCGGACCCGGGCATGAACCCGTATCCCCTGCATCTGCAGGCGGACTCTCAACCACTACGCCACCAGGGAAGCCCTACCTCTTTTTGTTTTAGAAAATAATTAGTTATTTTTCATTAAAGTGTTACATTGTCACGCAATGGGTAATTGATTGTTCTTAAGTTAGCTAATACATAAAGTATTTTTGTAAATTTCAGTTTAAATTTCTAATAGAATATTGGTAGATGAAATCCACATAAACAAAAGCTCTTTGGGGTCCTAAATATTTTATTTTACAGCAGAAAGGGGTCCTGAAACCTGAAAAGTTTAGAGCCACTGGTATCCAACAGAAGGTAGGATATGTGGCTTCTTGACTTTCTTCTGCTATTCAGCAGGTGTGAAAACTTAGGCAAGTCAATCTCAGTGGCTCTTCAGTCACCTCATCTGAAAAATGAACATAAAAGTATCGTACCTGCCTGCAGGAAGGCAGTTAGATCAAACTACCTTTATTTTCCTTTAATGTTTACAAATGTTGTAGGTACTCTTAGAAACCAGGGCAGGACATGATCTGCGGGTCTGATGGCAGTCAATATTTAATACCAAAAGATCCCGACTAAAAATCCCAGAGGGTACGTTTTCTGAGTTTGTACTTCTAATGTTCATCAAATGTATACTCTATGATGGTTCTCCATGGGGACATTTTCCATCAGGGTAATTCTTATTGAATTACTGTTCTGAAATAAATACCAAGTAAGTGTTTGCAAATAAATTCTAAAATATGTATGTTAAACCCTGACATTAAAAGTAAATTGTTTCCAATTAAAGTTTCAAAAAAGCTTTACATATTTTATTAACAAAATCTCCAGAATACCACAAAAGGTCTTGAGCGAGAATAAGCATGAAATTCTAAAATTTAGGTATAACTATTGCTTTGTGCAAAAGAACTGACCGCTAACACGGTAAACTGATTATTTCACTGAAAATAATTTGTGTATTATCTTTGTATGGCTATAAAATTACCCGGGAACTTCACTTTAATACTACTCTCAGAGTCCATACTCAAGGATCATTTATAGCTTAATCAGTGAGATTCTTTCAGCAATTATGAGAGTAAACCTCTTTGGAGAGGGTCCAAGACAGATATAAAATTCCTTGACCTAGCAAGCAGTTTAGTAAAACTATAGTTTGACACTTCTGTGAGAACAAACTCAGCCTCTAGATGTCTTTCTATGTTTTTCAATAGTTTACAACCAATAAACTTAAGAGGTTTTATTCTCATTGCTTACGTAAGTCTCATTAGCTATTAGACTTAGCTATTCTTAGTCTCATAAGAATAGCTATAAAAATTGGAACATGGATTGAAATGACCAAAAGTGAGATATCAGAAAAGGCAAGTGGGTTGAAAAAAGCAGAATAAAGATGAAAACAGAAAAAAAATTAAAGAAACCAGCCAAAGCCATTTCCTTACTCTATGTCTTAATGTTTCTAAGCATGCACATTCACAATTCAATGAGGTAAGTAAAACAGGGTAAAATAACCATGATTTAAATTAGCTTGGGATTAAATAGACCAAGCTTACTAATTGTACTAATATTCTAATGTTAAAAAAATGGCAATCTGATTCTAAGCTCTGATAATACACTACTCATTTGCTTCAAAGATTGCCTTTTGACTACACAAATAGACCGTATAATTCTTGGCAACCAAAGCTTCCACAATTTGGCCTTTTATTCTATCCGGAATTGACTAATTCCCAATATGGCAAAATATGTCTTACATCATGTGCCATTTCCAATCTATTTATAGTGGTTAACTCTGGCAACTTCAGATTCAGAGACAAAGAGTGCTGTAATCAATCAATGATATCTGCTATGGGTAAAGCAGTGGGAATTGGCAGGAAGTGTTGAGTATAGTTATGTACTTCCACATACACTGACCTACAAATATGCTGTGCTCTGGTCAAACTGGTGTCCTCATTTGAATACACTATTCCTTTTACTCTTCTCCCACTAATATTCTCATGCAACGTCCAGTATAAATCTCATCTCTCCACTAGGAAGCCTTTCTCCACCACAACAACTGGAAGCCAGTTTTCTCCTTTGAAATGCTATAGCACTTAAAGTACTTATAGTATAGCAGAATGATTAAAAGTGCAGACTGAGGCCAAACATCCAGAGTTTAATATGGGTTCAACCACATTAATTAGGTGTATAACTCTAGACAGCTTACTTGAATTCTCAGTATCTCTGTTGCTCACAAATGGTGATAATACAGGGTCTACCTCATAGGCTTGTTATAAATACTAAATGAATTAACCCATGCAAAGGACTTTGAAAAGTGTCTGGCACATAGTTAACGGTCAATAATATTAGCTGTTTTTATTATTGCACTACTCCTTACATCACAATCATATAGTGCTGTGTCATTTTTATATCATTTTATTGCTCCAACTAGCTTATAAATTACTGAAGTACATATATTGTCTTATACTTTTTTTTAACCTCTATTGTGTCTAGCACAATGCTCTGCATATAAACAAAAGTGTTCAAAACAAGCTGTTGTTAAAAGTTGAGATATTAAGTCAGTATCAATTTTCCATGACTGAATTTCTTGCCTTTTTTTAAGAAATAAATCAGATAATTGCACTTTCAGATAATTGATATTTATTTAATGGATACCTACACAAAATTGAGAATTATTATCCCCACTGAAAATAACTCTATAATAAGTGCAATTAATTGAGATAATACATACAACTTTTAGAATAGGTAAATATAGCAGTATTTCAGAATTCCATTTAACAAACATATGAAAGGATTTCACAACAACAAACTGATATATTAATTCTATGAGATATTCTGTTACTTGGAAGCCATGAAGGTCATCAAAAATACTGGCAACAATTTTGCAGTTCAAGAAAGTTAAGTACAACTACAGCAACAAATTTCAAATAAAGATATAAATTCTATTTTTCTTCTGCCTTAAAAGGATGTGAAGAATATTTTAAATGCATTTGATAAACAAAATTAAAAAGAAATTTTCAGTATTCAATACATTATTAACTATAGGTCCTATGCTGTACAGTAGTAGATCTCTAGGGTTTATTTGTCTTGCATAACTAAAACTTTGTACTCTGACTAATACTTCCTGGTTTCGCCTTCCCCACAGCCTCTGGCAACCACCATCTGATTCCACTTCTGAGTTTGACGATTTTAGATTTTTCATATAAATGGTATCATGTAAAATTTGTCTCTCTGTGTCTGGCTTATTTCACTTAGCATGTCCTCCAAGTTCATCTATGTTGTTGCAATTGGTAGAATTTTCTTCTTTTTTAAAAGCTGAATGATAGTCTATTGTTGTATACTTAAAAATGGCTAAGAGGGTAGGTCTTATGTTAAGTGTTGTTATTAATATAATACTACTACTAATAAAGAGGGTGGGAAGAAACATTAGGAGGTAAGGTACAGGCTTATAGCATAGATTATGGTGATGGTTTCACTAGTGTATATTTATTGCCAAACCCGTCAAGTTGTCTACATTAAATATTTATGGGTTTCTTCATACATCAATCATATATCTCAATAAAGTGGTTTAAAACAAAGATAGTTTCAATAAGGCATAATAAATGCATATTCAGTAAATAAATTACTAATTTTGATAATATAGCTTAATAGCTACTTATAAATTCATAGCCATGATATATTAATTAATACTTTATGATTAATTTCTTAGCATATCACATCTTTCCCATTTCATAGGCTGACAAAAACCTAAAATGTTAGTTTTTTAAAGCACTATACTACTAAGTATAAAATAGTACTTAAAAATGCAATTAACCTTATCATCAATGAACACCAAACTGGGGGAAATCCAGTATTTTCAAAATGTTTATTTTTCTGATCTTTGGTGCTCTGGAGTTGCACACCTCCAAGTATACATTCTTTCATCCTGCTTAGAACCCATGTTTCTTGAATTTCCATCTTATTCACATCTTAATAGTCCTAGAAAATTCTGAGCCTGAGACTTTGCACATTATCCTTTGTTCTTTTGCACTAATGTATCTCCTTCAGAATATCTATTAGATGAATGCATGACTTTCTAGTCTATCTTTCACATAGCAACATCTTGTTCACATCTGCTATCTTTTTATCCTGTATTTGGTGTGATTTCCTCAGATCTCCCAGTTCTTTAATTCTCTCTTTAGCTATATCTAACATGCATAAAAGGACAGGGATAAGAGCTCAGGCTCTGGAATCAGCTGGCTTGAGTTCAAATCATAGCTCTGACTGTATGAGCTGGGTAATCTTTGGCAGAATGACTTCTCTGTGCCTTGGTTTCCTCATCTTAATTACAAGGATAATAATATCATATAGCCCACAGGATTTTCTGAGAATTAAATGAGTTAATATATGTGAAGTATTTAAAACATTGTCTAGTATTGTACCTATAAACTGAAATTTTAAGTTTCAGTAAATAAATCTTTACTTTCTGGAAGTGTCATTTGTTTTCTTCTCATATATGTATGTTCTTTTTTTCTTTGATTCCTTTATTGTTAAGTCCTTCTTTGATGACTTTATTCATTTTTACAGGTTTTATCAGATTGCTATAGTATCTGACATTTTGGGGATTCTGTCGTATTTGCTAAGTCTGCTGACTTGCTTGTGGAGGATTGTTTCACGGGTTTTATAAGTTTGGACAGTGAGCTCTCATTAGTGGTTTGAATTGAGGATCTGTTTCACTAGGCTGATTCTGCATTGCTTCCGCTCAGTTTCCTATAGATTATCACTGCTCTGATACCATTTTCTGTGCTAATGTCTCACTTTAGGGATTTGCTAAATAAAACACATGGATTATAAAAGTATAATCTATAATGAAAATCTATAGTGAAAAGTATATCTATAATGACAGTCTTCAAATGAGACTTTTTTTTTCTTACCCTGGGCTTGGTTCCTTGTTTTCCTGTGCTAGTTGGTAAAGTGTTTTCTCCTGCTGTACTTCCAATATGAAGAGTGAAGGGCTCTGAGATTCCTGGCTTTATGTGGGGACTGTCATTTCTAACTCCCTGTCTCCCTCAGGCCCCTTATCTAAGTAGTGGTGTACATCAAAGCAGGGTAGTGAAAGCGGTCTGTGTGTGTGAAGGGGAAGGGCAGTGCACTACTACATTAAATAATAAAACTGATTAAAAGTTGATCTGGTTTTTTTTTTTTAGCACTGATGCAGTGGAAACTGTAACAATGTCAGTGACAAAATATTCTTTCCTGGGGAGGAAAAAAACCTCCCATTGGTCTAAGTTGTAAACTATTGCCTGCATCTGGGGTGGACTGTTCTCACTGCCCCACCTTGGTACCCAACTCTCCCTGAGTGTGTTAACTACCTGTTAAGCATTCCATCATCCTCACAGAAGCAACAGTTATAACTGAGATTTTAGGGGTTTTGTTTCCTTTTTGTTTCTCACACCTAGGAATTTAATTTTTTTTTCTTGTAGACTTAACTATACATTTAAAACAATGTTTTCTACATTTCCTCCAGCATTTCTAGGTATTTGTAGAGAATGGGTGAGTAAGCAACATCGCCTATCAAATTTCTAGACTTATAAGTCCTCATGTTTCTACATTCTCTACAATTTAATGATAAAGTTGTTAAATACCTTTTCTACTTTGTCTTCAGAACACATCATTTCTATTTGCTTATGGCACTGTTGTTGATAAAATGATTTAAGTTCATTTTCTTTAAGTAACATTTCTAACTTCAGATATTCTTGCCTGATTTCTTCTCGATTCTGGAACAAGCAGTTCAGAATTTCTTGAAATCTACCAAAAATAAAACACATAGAATCTCAGTATTTTGTGATAGATAATGCAAAGTTTACTTAAAGAAATGCATGGGAAACCATAAACAAGACGAAAAGACAATCCTCAGAATGGGAGAAAATATTTGCAAATGAAGCAACTGACAAAGGATTAATCTCCAAAATACACAAGCAGCTCATGCAGCTCAGTATCAAAAAAAGAAACAACCCAATCCAAAAATGGGC
>NC_041229.1:80731361-80770289 GCF_002837175.3 Physeter macrocephalus
AAGTGAGAGAGTGGCATGGACATATATACACTACCAAACGTAAAATAGATAGCTAGTGGGAAACAGCCACATGGCACAGGGAGATCAGCTCGATGCTTTGTGACGACCTAGAGGGGTGGGATAGGGAGGGTGGGAGGGAGGCGCAAGAGGGAGGGGATATGGGGATATATGTATACATATATTCACTTTGTTATACAGCAGAAACTAACACACCATTGTAAAGCAATTATACTCCCATAAAGATGTTTAAAAAAAAAAGAAATGCATGAACAAGAGATATACACCATTCATAGAATTAGATTCAATGATAAACAGTAAATAGGTTTGAGTGACTGTTTTCCTATTAAATAACAAAAATGTTTGGAATGGGTTCTGAACTTTATTTTTACAGCACTCGGTTTCTCTCTCTCCCCTCCAAAGATCATGTTATTAAAAGATATAGGTATTTTAAGGCCTATGGTATTAGTCATACACTGTATTTTGTCTGCATAATCCAGTAGCTTACCAAAAATAAAATATTTTGTATGCAAGAAAAGGATGAAAATGTGGACCTGTACTCTCCCAATTCATAAGGCCTCAGAAGCAACACAGTATTATGTGTTCTTTTGGTGTTGGCTCGCTGTGAAGAAATAAGCAGTGGGTGGCATAATCATATGGTGCCTCTATGGCGCCCTAGGGGAAGTGAGATGGCCAGTTTTTAGCTTTAGAACTTGTTACAGTGAAAACACACCATATGGTTAGGTACCCCCTACAGCCTGGCTAAGAGTCAGCTGACAATGCCAGGACCCAAAACATCCAAGTTTACAATGTGGTAAATCTAGGAAAAGCCCCCTCCACTGTGCTTCCTCCAAAGGGCAATAGAGATATAGGGAATCAAAGTTGGGGAGTGTGACTCACATCTCCTGCAAATGCATAAAGACCTCAAGCTGAATCACTTCTATGAAAGCCCTAAAAGGAGCCTGCAATCCTGCATTCTCCAGGGTCAGCAGAATATTGGTCACAGATCAGGTTTGAGCTACAGTAACAGTATAAACAATCGCACATAGGCAAACAATTTTTCTCTCAAAGAAAAATTAACTTGAAGCTTTTAAAATAAAATGGTAACAAAGTATATGCATTTAAAAATAAAGTTTCTTTGGCCAGAATTTTAGATATATTTGTAAGGATATGTGGTAAAAACACTGACAATTTACGTCAGTAGTTCTTAATGAAACTATTGAGAATGAATATAAACCACAATACATCGACCAAAATGCTGCAGTTTTGTCAAACTGATAAATATTTCATAGGAAGTATGTATGGACATTGCAATTTCATTGTATTATATTACAGAAAGGCTAAGGCCAGTAAATGATCTGATAAGTTATCTTTAGGTTACACCCAAAGATAATTTCTTAGTTTTTCTGGAACACTTCACCCAAGGACATAGTTAAATATTTGTCAATTTCAAAATTTTATGGTCCAGATTTATTTTAGTTGGTGGTGTATAGTTTACGATGGAAGGAAGGGAATTAGTATCAAAGGTTTCTAGAGAGCTCTTTAAAAAAAAAAACTGTCATTTTTAAAACAGAGAGCCCTAAGGGATTGACTAATAATAACTATTTTCTAGTCATTTAAAACATTCAAATAGCTAGAAAACAAAAATCTTTGCCAATAATTTTAGGTGACATATGATAAACTCTAGACAATTTTCTTGGTATAGTCACAAGTGAAGTTTTATAATTACTCTGTATAAAGAACAACTGTACTTTCTTTTTATGATTTTTTGAATATTATCTTTCCAAATAGCTTTAATAGAGAGCAAATACTGTATATTCCTCCCTTTATCTGTTTAAACTTCATAAAAATGTTATTTTTTAAAGACACTGAAAATTCATGGCATTAAAAAAATTCTATGTGAAATATGATCGATATGATAAAAGGTATTCCATATATTTATTTAAGGAGACAGATACTTTTGTGAGAAAATGACAAAGGCTATAGGGTATATAATTTTATTATTACCTGCTTTATAAATACAAGTAAATTATTTAACCTGTTGAGTGAATTAAAACTCAGTTTTTATTGTTGGTTAAGTCAGGTTGAAATGCGAAAAATATCCAAATAAGTGTTTATTTCATAGCTCAGGCCATCTCCTTCTTGAATCATTTTACCAGAAAGAAAGAGTCAATGACTTAAAGCCACATCAACTCCAGAAAAGTCTACCAATTTGTAAGGTTTTAATTGGTAACCAGATCTGGTTAAGCGCCGGTGAGCAATTTTATGGAAGCAACGACTCCAAATCTGAGCAGTTGGTGACTGCTTTAATTTTCAAGGAACGTGCATCACCAGCAAGATACCTGGTTGCATGAGGACCGATCCCACATTTGACTAACAAAATATAATAACACAACTAATAATATAGCAGAGTTAAAAGCTTTCATTGTTAAGATTAAAGGAATATGAGGAATCATTTTGCTTAAGTTATTTTTAAAAGACACTGTAAAATTGGTAGAATATAACAAAAAGCATCGTAAGACTATTAAATATAACTTTATCCTGTCAATGGGTTGTTAGGGGGATTAATAGAAAATAATTTAAACACTTTAGGAAATCTCTGGTATAAACAGAGCTATTGTACTGTAACAATACATAGGTCAAATTTATGCCATACGAAAAATGGACTTATTATCACTGACAGAGAGAAATAACTGTTTAATTACTTCTTATGGTATTTGCAAAATAGCATAGCATAGGAGCAAAGGATTAATACTTGAAAGAGATGATATATATTTCTTGCCCTTATGTGTAAGTTAGAAAACAATACCCCACTTCAAATTTCAGAGTTGTTGTAGTGATCAGATGAAATTAATGTGGGCCTAAAAATCATCAAAATCTACAAAGCCAGCTATAAACATAAAGTGTTATTTTATTAGAAGAAGTTATCTTAGCATCTGGGGTCAACTGAGGCAGAAAAAAATGATTTTTTTCAAATCAAGGATATTTTATATAAATATCAATACACAAATACAATTTTTAAAAACTGTTGTACTTGAAACTAGGTTGAAAATCACTGCCAACTAGTCTTCCTTATGCATCCTAAGACATCTTCTACAAACTCGAGTTCCAAAACAGTATGAATAATCAGTGGCTTAAGATGTGGTTAGTTTCTCATACTAATGATAATAGAAAATTAGCTTTGGAGAATAATTACTCAATTTTAATCAAAGGTGAACAGATTCATTTCCTACAGGGCCTCTTAGAGCTTTTAATATGCTGATGAACTTTGGAAACCTCTTAGATTCCTTAAGTAAGGAATAATTTTCAAACTTGTTTGATCCAAGAATTCCTTACTGTCTTCTTAGAACTACTCAAGATTTACAGCTTTTGAACTATTGTCTCATCAGGACAACTTGGAAATTGTCTTAATTGCTTAGGAAAAAACTACTTGCAAGTACTGCATTACAGCTTTCTTTTTTTAAAATTTACCTGCTAAAAGCTTAGAGGGAACAGATCATATTTCTGTGTCAATTTATATCACTGAGAGACGTCCCTTCAAATAATTAATTGCTTAAACTCAATTAAGTGGATTATTAGAGTTATATAAAGTCAGGAAAGGGTAGGTACGATTTACATGAACCATGTAAATAATGATAATGCCAGATGCGATTGCTTGAATGTTTGTGTCCCCCCAAATTTATATGTTGAAACCTAACATCCAAGCCGATGGTATGGGGAAGCGGAGCCTTTGGGAGGTGATCAGATCATGAGGGCGGAGACCCTATGGATGGGATTAGTGCCCTTATAAAAGAGCCTCCAGAGAGATCTCCCTCTCTTTTGGCAATGTGAGGATTCAAGGAGAAGTCTACAATGTGGAAGAAGGTCCTCAACCAACCATGCTGGCACCCTGATCTAGGACTTCCAGCTTCCAGAACTATAAGAAATAACTTTTTGTTTGTTTGTTTATACGCTACCCAGTTTGTGGTACTTCGTTACAGCAGCCAGAAGGGAGTAAGACACCACAGAAGAAAAATATGGAAACTACTAAAAACCAATTTCATAAGTGGCATAATTGGCTTTACTTTCTCCATCTTATACCTAAGACTTGGTTCTCATTATCTGTATAATCACAATTAAAATTACCTGACCTCCAACGTGTGCAATATAAGACCAATTCAGTGACTTCCTGAATTCAGTTGAGAATATATAAAGACATACAACAAATGACGATGATAACAAAATATCTGACTAAATTTTAAACTTTAAATAGCTAACTAAATTTCACAAAATCCTCAAACTGAGATCTTAATGTCAATTTTACCTTTCAATTTCTTTTTCCTGAGGGTTTGAAATCATTACTTTGTTATTTTCATCAGTAAAGGCTTTCTGTTCTTCATAGGCCTTTAGTTTTTCTTTTAACATTAAAATCTAGTAGAGAGAAACAGTAGTGAAAATACAAAACAAATTATTTGTCTCCATTATACATGGCCACAGAAAAATTTCAGCTGTGAAAAATAACTGAACAAGCAAGATTTCAATTATAAAAGAAAAGCAAATCAAAGTTTTAGACAGTAAAGACTGCAGAATCCCATAAATGAGGAATTGAGGGAGATTAGCAACAATGTAAAGAGGAGACATACCTCTTCCTTCTGTTCATTACAGATCTTTACATACTGAGTTATATGATTGTCGAGGTTAAGAACATTGCTCTTCAACTGTTAAAAAATAGAAATTATGATTGCGTATACATAGAGATAAAAATCAAAGTTATATACGTGAACAAAATAGCATTATAGCCTCATTAATTCAGTTCCATGAATCCAGAATTTGTGACAATTATGATCATTGGACAATCATAATCAATTATGTTCATGTTTAAAAATCTATGACAAGAGGATATGTTGAGCACATTAATACTGAATTTATAAAAGAAACTCCCTTACTATCTGAGAAAAGGTACTTTAAAGAACTTGCAAAACAGTCATTCACATAAAAATTGCCCACTTTCTTTTTCTGGTCCTTTGACTTTTAAGATATAACGAGATAATTTAAATTTCCACCCATTTGTAAGTTCAAGTAGTTTTTAATGAGTTCTTAATATATTTTATCCTTTTTATAAAAGTATGAGCCCCTTGGCAGCTATGGAATAATGGAAAGAACATTAAACATGTAATCCAAATACTTGATTTTGAGGCCCTGCCCACTTTTCACTTAACTTAAAACTCTGACCATGTGATTCCTCAACTGTAACGTAGAGCTAAAAATGTCTTCCTCAATGAGTTGGTGTAAGCACTGCATGAAAAACTTGTGTGAAAAAACCTTGTATACCCAATACAGTACAACCTTTCCCAATTTATTATATAAACAATATATAAATATTTCTCTAAGGAAGATAATAATCCACTTATCTTCATTCAATGGGAGTAGCAGAGGGGTAAGCCCCCCAAAAAAGCCATCATACCAGCTGAACTCTAGGCCTATTCCAACCCTGAGATCCTGGGATTTTACACATACATCATGTTTGACTTACATTTTAAAAAATTACCCCAAACTATTGGCAAAAATACCAACCTAACCAATCATTATTATATTGCTCTAGCTACACAGATTGGTTACATCAATATCACGAATGTGACAATAAATTGTTTTAAAAGAGCTATTTACTTTATAAATGAGGCAGATATTATATCTGCTTTACAGATGATGTAACTAAGGCTTGGAGAGATTAGCAAACATGTCCAAGGTTTTCAGGTAGAAAGTGTTGGTGCTGGGTTACAGAAGAGCATCAGCCTTGGCTGCAACAAATGTGTTAAAGCCTTGACCAATTACATCAGGGTGCCATCAAAATATCACGTACCATGATGTGAAAAAGGTTAGAAAGAAAGTCACTAAAACATCCTAGCTCTCCAAAAGACTAAATAATAGTATTTATTATATATGTAATCAAGATGCTTAATGGTTTAATTGTCCCAGTGAATGCTCAATTAACCAGATTAGTAAAGACATTTCTAGCCCTGATTCCTAACTCATTAGTAGAAGTACATCTCTAATTCATCTTTTGATAGAAGTATAAAAAAGAAAAAAATGCACCCAGTATTCTTACGACAAAGGCAGAGTAAACACACTTACAGAAGATTTAATGTCCTTTGCACGGTTAGCATACTTAAGAGTGTTATAGGTGTCATCGTAGAATACAGAGGAAGGACTAACAGCAGCTATCATTATAGTTTGACAGTTTCCTCCAAGAGAATCCTTTAACAAGCGAGTGAGCTTACTATTTCTGTAAGGAATATGCTGATTCTTTCTCTGAAAGAACAAAAAAAGAATTCTTATGTCATTTTCCACATTCAAATGTAAATCTGCTACCATTTCACTATAAGAATTTAAGCACTGCTCAACTTTGCCCAGACTTATGATATAATTGGTGACCGAAATGATGATAATGAATCTTATGGAACTATTCAGTGAATATATAAAACAAATTTCCCATTAAAAGATTACATCTCTATCTGATTAAGTATGAACTTTAGTTAATCATAAAATATCAGTATTGTTTCATTAGTTGTGATAAGTGTACCGTATTAATGTGAGGTGTTAACAACAGAGGAAACTGAATGTGGGGTATATTTAATAAAATCTTCCTGTATTATCTTACCAACTATCCTGTATCTAAAACTATTAAAAAACAAAATGGTTATTAAAAAAAAATCTCCATTTTTTAAAAAATAAAACACAAAAGTAATATATGCCCTAGAGAAATATACTAGAGGCATAGTAAGAATTTTGTATGACATAGAGCTACTTCTCTCTTTCAATTACCATCTAACATGAATACAAAATAAATTATTAATTATAATCTTACAGATATTTATCTGAAAGCACAACCACAGTTCTAAGAGAACTTAATTTTTCTAGGTTTTCTTTTACTTAAAAGATACAGTTCTGATTTTAAAGTAAAAAATTTTCCAAACACTACCACTTCCATATAGAAACAGAGCAGTATAATGTTAAGCTAAAAACAACCTTATGCTATCCAATGTAAATCTTTCATATTACAGAAGAGAAAAATGAAGCTAAGCAAAAAGTGACATGACTTGCCTCAGGTCACATGGCTGGTAATCCACAGAGTTAGAAACAGGCCCTAGTCTCCCAACTCCCACTAGTACTATGCTTTCCACCACAGCAGTCTTTCCCAAACAGTGTGGAATGTGCACAGCTGGTGCTACTTGAATTGATTTTGCATGTACAAGACATGCATTAAACACTGACTAATAAATGACTCAACAGGAGTCAATTACTAAAAATTTAGTCAGTACATGGAAAAAATACTATGAATGGCTGAAGTTTAGGAAATTAGTCTCTATACCATGCTATCTGCTTACATGTTTTGAGATTTTAACTTAGAATACAAAATATATTTTGCTTCTGTAATATTCATGTGATTTCAGAAACTTGCCCTTTTAAAAAAGACTTCCCAAATCATTTTAATGTACTTTATACTTTATCAAATTGCAACATTTTGAACAGTTTAACAGTAATTTTCCTAAAGCTTCTGAGCCTGGTTTGAACTTAAATTATTATATTTTAACTTTGAAAAAAGGAAGTCATTTTTACAAATACAGAAGTTATCAAATATGCTGTGCTCCTGTAAGCACTTCTGGCATATAGTAGATGTAAACTATTTTTTAATGCCCCGGAAGCATCTAGCAAACATTATCCTATTAGGTAATTTAATTACACTTTAACTCCTATTCCTCTTTAAGAAAAATCAACTCTCTTTAATATTTATACCAATTTTATAGTATATATATAAAATACTAACCAGACCAGAGTTTAGTTTTTCTAAAATGTGTTTTTTGTTTTCATGCCAATTCAATTATCATGCTTATTGTGTAGTGATCATTAAATGGTCATTAAAAAAATCAAATTCAAAATAAATGATGAGAAGGTATAATAAAATATTAACTATCAATCTGATATTCAATACTTTTCATTCAACAAATTCTGATTATAAAGCTAGAAGTTAAAAAACAAAACAAATGGGGACTTCCCTGGTGGTGCAGTGGTTAAGAATCTGCCTGCCAACACAGGGGACACGGGTTCTATCCCTGGTCTGGGAAGATCCCACATGCCACAGAGCAACTAAGCCCGTGTGCCACAACTACTGAGCCTGAGCTCTAGAGGCCACAAGCCACAACTACGGAGCCCATGAGCCACAACTACTGAGCCTGTGTGCCACAACTACTGAAGCCCACACGCCTAGAGCATGTGCTCCGCAACAAGAAAAGCCACTGCAGTGAGAAGCCCGCGCACTGCAACGAAGAGTAGCCCCCGCTTGCTGCAACTAGAGAAAGCCCGTGCACAGCAAAGACCCAATGCAGCCAAAAATAAAAAAATAAATTTATAAAAAACAAACAAACAAACAAAAAAACCCCCATAGCTTTATTTGATATACTAGGTTCTCTGAGGTCTTTGCTCTTTATGTAAACCTTATTGTTACATTCTTGAACTTTGATTTATAATAGATCTTTAAGACAATTATATTAAATAATATCTTTCTGGGAAATATACATATTTCAGTATTTCAAAATACTTAAATAAACATATAGTACCTACCTTTGTATCTGCTAAGGCATTGATAACATTCCCAAGAGCTAAAAGTGATCGATTAATATTTGTGCCTTCTATAAACCGGGTCCCTTTAGCACTGGTAGAACTGGCTCTTTCAGACCCTGCCAGGTCAATGAGTGACATCTTGGCAATTCGGACATTTTGATTGATACTTGCTGTTTTATCTTGTTGTCTCAAATAAATCTTTTTGAAATTACAGGAGAATAGGGAAAATTAGGATTAGATTTAACAAAATTAAAAGAGAAATACACTTTATTTTTAAAAGAGCATGAAATCAATTATTTTTATTTTAAAGACATACTGAACAAGGTATAACTTGACTGGCTGATATCCAAGAGTACCAGAAGTAATTACTAAAGCTGAGAAAAATTTGAAAATGAAAAGACTTCCTATATGTGCACTAGAGGGCAAATAACTCCTGGCTTGATAGAAGGTCAAAACAACTGCCACTTGTATTCTGGTAACCCTTAAAAGCAAGGTCTAAGACATTTTAGGGAAATCTCAGTGTCCCCGATAAAGATTTCTCTCAAGATTACTGATAAATGAAGAGGCAGTGGTAAGAAGAGAAAAGATTAATAAAATTTTGCGGACTAGAGACTTTCCGAATGACTTGGCTTCCTCTGATTTGAATTCTTTCAACTATAACAATTTCTTTCTATTAGATGAAGTCCACAAAGCATAATCCAGAATAAAGCTGTAAAATCACTTGAATTTTAACAGAACTAGAAACTACAAATAATAACTACTAACCTATGCTTTAGGTTTTTCTAGAATGGTATTCCTAAAAAGCACTGTATCAACTGAATCACACACTTCCTTAAGGAATGCAACTACTTACATGGTCACTATGGTGAAATCTTTTAAAAAGTGAATCAGTATCTCCCCAATTTATTGGTTCTGTAAATCTAGATCTATAAAGAGAAAGTCTGCTCTGAATATAAGACTATCTTCTGTAAAGATTAAATATTTTCACCAATTAAAGAAAAGGAAAGAAAACCTCCAATACTACCACTTTATTATCATATTTCCACACAGGCAAAAATTTACATCTAATTTACATCATCTCAATTCTAAATATTCTTGATAGAATCTTCTCAAAGCTGTAAAGTAAAGGAAGTGCTGAGAAGTAGAGAAGTCCACAGATGAAGAGATATTTTCATATGTGTGAAAATTACCGTTCATAAATTTGGCTTCATTTATTTTAAATTCAATTTTAAGAGCTGTATTCTAGTGACCTCTTACCTGGAAAACAGCATGAGAACGAGAAGATGTAGCATTCATATCAGTGGGATGCTGTGTCCTGTTTTTGTTTCCATTATCCAATAACTGTAAAATTTCCTCTGAGGATTTGGGCTAAAGAAGTTGAAGTAGAAGAAAAATACACAAATTAACCATTGATCTTTAAAATTTTTAATAAACCATCAATAAGCAAGAAGACTTTTAAAGGTAAAATAAAAAGTAAGAAAATATTTTCCATAAATTAAATCCTATTAAATATGACTGTGTATCATTTGCTTAGTACTTTGGTGCTATATGAAAAAAAAGATAAAACCTAATCTCTCTGAGGAGATAAAATATAAATATATTAAGCAGAATAATATACTATATTAAATGTTCAAGTAGATTTTTAAAAGAAAAGCCCATCTGATTATTTCAAAGGAAAACAAAACAAGGCTATAGATATACCCTGATTATTTTATAATAAGCAAATGGCTAAATAACCATACTTGCTATTTGAACAAGCCAAAAAGAAGTTTATAAACATACCTGATGTAAAGTTAGTCCCTGAACAACCACCCCTTTTTGGGCATCTTCCCGGACAGCAAGTGGCCCTGAATTTACTAAGAGGTCACGAATCTGTTCATTATATACCTTAAAATAAAAAGAACTCCTTTAGCATTGATGATGAAACAATAGCAATAGCATCACACAAATATGCACACATTGCTGATTTAAGGTTATATTAGAGAAGCAGCAGCTCATTTCCATTCATCTCACCCCTTCTATCACACATTGATTGCTATTACTTTCCTAACATCTGAGAAAATGGAAGAGTTTGATTACCAGCACTTGAACTTAAAATTTAAAGGTGGAGTCATTATACCCTCCTCCCATAATTCCCAATTTGATGACTGCAGTGAAACAGAAATAGGATAGCTGGAATTGTCTTTTCCTATTTCCTGGAAATATACGGACACATGGTCTTAGGAAACTCTAGTGAATCTGAAATGTAAGTTATATGGAAGTACCATGGTTCTTACTGGAGAAGATATTTATTGTTTCATGATGTCCAAGTAATCCAAACTTTTTAAATTTTAGAGTTTAAAAGTTAAAGAAAACCCATACTCAAAGATAAATGACATTTATTTCATTTACCCTTCAATTACATTAAGTTTAACGCATAATGATAATTCCATAATGGGACCCCACCCCACCCCCAATTTGAATGATGAGGAAACTGAGGCCCTAAGAGTTTAAGTGATTTGTCCAAGTTCACAGTCACAAAGATAATAGGATAGCATGAGAACAAGAAGATGTAGCGTTCATATCAGAGCAGGGATCAGAGCCTGATATCCTCACTCTACTGCATGGCACTGAATACACATCTGTGTTTTAAATCTCTGGCAATTTTTTTTTAGTAATTTCTGTAAATAATGTACAGTAATAATACAATTGACTTGATTTTATGAATTTACTAAAGATACTAAGTTTTCTATGTGCCAACAAAATGACAATTACACATATATGATAAGATTAAAAAACACATATAAAATTGTCTTTAAGAATTATTTTGTGTAAGTTATATCCATGTTCTAATAAATAGCTCACAGCGATAATTCATTGCTGGTATAATTTTCTACAATGAATGATAACCATTTTTAAGTGTAATAAATTCTTAGAAGTAGTAAAATGATAATATGAAGAGATAATTTTTTGGTTCTTATTCTTCTGATAAGCAACAGTCATTTTTTAAATGATTCCCCTTATCCACTTCAATCATACAAAATATATAATTAGACAATTACTCTCAAGCTGGTCTACGCATCAAAATCACCCGGAAGCTTTTAAAATACATAGATGCCTCAGCCACAATCCAGACCTATTAAATTAAAATGTCCAGGGGGTGAGGCCTAAGCATGTCTATTTTTAAAAAGCCCCATAGCCAATTTTGGTGTACAGCCTGAGTGGAAAACCGTTAGATTAGATATTGCCTTACCATTAATAAAATGAAAGCAGATTAAAAAGAAGGAAAAACAATTAAAAACATTATAAAAATAATCAAACTTCAAAATTCTCCCAGTTATAAAAGGATCTAAGGAAGAAGTAATGAATCCTGCCATGCTCTCTTCCTGATTAAGTTCAGAACAATTCTTTTCAATACGTAACTATAGAAAATGAGTTTTACTTCTCTTTTATCACCAAGTTCTATAGACTGACAAAAAAATTTTTAGCAACATAATCTTGATCAATTTTTGAAATGTGAAGAAACTATCTCAGTGGAAACCAAACAATAACATGTCAACAAGAGCAGTAAAAACTAGAAATTCACTCTCTGACATCACAAATAAATAGGCAGTAAAATCAGGGATTTACATTTCTGCACTGGTTTCTAAAACACTACCTGAACACAAAGTTAGAGTGCCAGTCACTTAGTTATGATTTGTTGAATGTCAGCTATTAAGAGGTTAGGAGGTCTCAAAGAATAATGGGGTATGTCAAAAAAACACAAGAGACAGCATGAAGGAGCCTCACCTAGCCAAATCTGGCACAATTTGAGCATACAAAAATTGCTTAGAGAAAGGGATTATAATCTACTGAATAATGTTAAGAATCCATAAGTCTACATTGATAGAGTAGAGGAAAGGGAAAGCTCTTCCTTATAGTAGAAAGCCAATGAATAAATGTAGAAGAAATGATGGAATTTAAAAATCAGTATTATCTGTCATCATGATAGTAATTGATTCAGGCATGAATCATCAGTGGATGCTAAAACTAACAAATTAAAGTTTGAGGGGTCAGAGGACATTTACATTGTTTCCCTACAAGTTACTTATTAATTATAAAGTGTAAAGTAGTACCTTTACAGTGGAAAAACTTTGCAGACACCAGCATAATGAAACTAATCAGTTAACACAGCCAGTAATGGGACTAACTAATTGCATAAGCCTCTTGATATGTTATATAAGAAGAACTCATCATCACTTCTGTGGTGTTCCTGCCAGGGCATAACCTGAATGTAATCATGACAAATCCAAACTAAAAGTTTTACAATAGCAACATAAAATACAGAGAGAAAAAAAAAATCCAGATTAAGGGGACTAAACAGATGAATTGCAAATGAATGCAATCTGCGATCTTAGATTTTCTTTTCAATAAAGGGCATTATTAGAACAATTAGCAAAATTTCATTAAGGTCTATAGATTAGATAAAGGTGTATATCATTGTTAATTTCCTGATATTGATTACTATTCAGTGGTTATTTAAGAAATTTCCTGTTTTTACAAGTCTGTAACTTAAACAGTTAAAAAAAATGCATACACACACACAGAGAGAAAGCAAAGGTAGTAAAATGTTAACATATTGGGAATCTGGATGAAGGGTATCTGGAAGTTCTTTGTACTAATCTTGTTACTTCTGTATAAGTCAGAAGTTATGGCAAAATAAAATGCTTAACAGAAAAAGAGTAAGATCCATGACAAATACCTAAGACTAGGAATTGTAATGATTTTATATATTCATAAGAAAATTTCTCCATGATAGAATAATTTGAATGGACCATGGAACTTCTTAAAAAAAGATTTCTCAATACTATTGATTAATCTAAAGAATGATATTGCCAACTTACCTCCAGATAAGAAACTGCAGTACTACATACTTTCTCTTCTTTAATCTCATCCATGGATTTGTAAAGATCTAACATTGTTTGATACATCACTCCAGGTTCAGCAGCTGATCCTAGCATTGTGTGGGTCTTCCCAGCTCCAGTGGCACCATATGCAAGTACTGAGTTTTTATGAAAAAGGATCAAAGCTCTTTGTTATGACATATAACACTACTGTATCTACTGCCTAGTGAATACTTCCATCTGGATATCCTGAACAGTAACTTTAAATCCAACAGATCGAAATTAATTTAGTCTTATTTTTAAATCCTGGAAATTTCAGCACAAGTCTACTCTTACTTACGCCTATATTCTCTATTGATGAATGGTACCTTCACCCACCCAACCGCCGCCCACATGCTCCCTTTCTTCAACAACAATCACAAATTTTAATCGATTACCAGTCTCCCTACCTATTAGTCTCAATCTTCTTTAACAAATCCCTTAGAATTTGTACAGTTGTTTTTAAGAAAACGAAATATGAATATGTTAAACCTTCTTAATTGTTCCACAGTCCCATATGAGAAAGTTCAAATCTTCACCTAGAAATATTACTAGTGACTCTAAGGGAAGATCCCTGCATATCTCTCCAGACTATTTCTTCCTTGCTGTGCTTTGGCATACTAGATTATCTGAAGTTCTCCACATGTGCTGCTCCTTTTTGAGTCCATTGCCTTTGTCCTGGAGAGTTCCTCTACTTAATCCAGCTGGAAAACTTCTACCTGCACTAAATATTCAGCACAAAAGTCACTTTCCTGTGCCTTCCCTAACTGTCTTAGGCCGAAGTGGCTACTCTCTCATTTGAGCCCTCAGTGTATGCTTACATCCTTTTACTCTAGCATGTATCATACTGTATTTCTAACTGTGAGCTCCAGCAAAGTGGAGGCTATGTATCCTTCCCACCTAGCAAGTGACTTGGCACAAAGCAGGTACTCAATACAAGTTTGCTGAATTCCAGATAAAAGCCATTTATAAAATTCCTTTTAAAATTTTTGTTTTAGGCAAATTACTTTGTTTTCAAGACTCTATCCAGTACAACAGAACAGTGATGCATTTCTTCCAATGCAAAAAACAAAGGAAAAAACCACTCTGAATTACATATTGCAAATACCCAACATAATATTCAGTTACGCAATAAGTCTTTAAGAATTATGTTTATAGGTTAAATCTCTCTGCTAAGTTCATTAACAAACTACAAAAATACTTTTCAGTAGAATGGATTAAACTAATGCATGTTTCATTTTGTTCTATTTTATATAAGCTAGTAGTACATCAAGAAGTCTTAAGATAGCTGGATAATATAAAGTAAAACCAAGAGGAAACCAAAGATTCGGTATTACTTTGGTAGAGATTTTTTCATTTGGAGTCAAGAGAAATTTTTTAAATCTCTAGAGACAATATGAAGTTTCATGAATGAGGAAAAGAATATCTGCTTAAAAATGAGAATCAAAGCAGGTCTAATCAATAAACCACATTCCATTCTTGCCTGACCTAGAGGCTAAATCTTCTGTAATAAAGTGAATGAGTCAGTGAAAGACAGTAAACATGTAACAGTTTTGGGGTGTCTTAAAGAAAATGCCATAAATTATGGTAACTACGAAAATAAGATATTAATAATGGTGTGCAGTGCCTGGTAAGCATTCAATTAACTGGCATTTTGGAGATCTCTCTTTCTAGGAAATCAACATAGCCATTTTGAAAGGCAAATTATTATAGGTCTATAGAGAGCACTAAAGATGCTTTTTTGGGCTGAAGATATGCTAAAACAGCATGATACTCATGATACTCAACATGGGTTTTAAAAATTTTTACTTCAAGGTACTACAAAGAAAAAATGGTGCTATGAAGAAATTGCCAAATGTTCAGAAATGTCCCACTATTCCCCAGGGATAGACAGTTGTATAGGTGAACATTGGGAATATTTATGAATACAAATTGTGAGAAATCTGGCATCAATTACCAGAAGCACATGGTTTTAAAACATAAGAAATTGAAAGGATGATGATCTATAGGAACCAAAGCAAGACCCAGGAAAAGTTTCACAAATGATATATGTTATATATGATGACTAAATTTCAAAGAAAATCTACATTTACAGTGAACTACTAAAGAATTTTTAGCAAACAAGCACATTAAAATTGATTATATTTAGAAGAAAGGGTCAAGTAGATGTCTGTTTTAATATAAAACTGAAATCAGATGGAAACATTAAATCCCAACTGAAACAATTACCTGTGCAATTATATCCATTCAAAAAACTACGAAGAATTGGCTTAGTAGTGTGTTCAAAAACTTCCAATTGAGTTGAAGTTTCGTCAAAAACAGCATCGAATACAAATTTAAGGTCCTTATTTTGTCTCTTTGTAATATCTCGATTTATAGTTTTCTTTCCATGGAAAAAACTGATTTCTTCTTGCTTGGGATCAAAAACTAGAATATGCTTATCTACAACATGGACCACTTTTTGGAATCCAGATGCCTTTTCTTTTGTGTTCTCAGGACGCACACGAACAACTACTTTCATGTGATGACACAGGTCTTCCTCAGTGACAGACATTGTTGATTATCTTGATTCCTTTGTTTATGTGAATGGTTGAATATTTATCTGAAAATAAAAAGTATCAATATTAATTGTACTGGTATGCAAAATGACTAGCATATAGTACTTATTAAATAAAGAAAGGTGTTAATTTTGTTCCACTCATCTGGTAAATGTTACTGGAAGTCCTTGGTTCAAAACCGTCCAGTGGTTATCTTATTCAGAATTGAAGTTCTGTTAATGGCCTACATTTTTCACCTCATGTCCTATTGCTTTCCTCTTTGCTCACTCTATTCCAGCTAACACACCAAGCGCCCCAATCTTGATCTTTCTGCCAGCCATTCTATCATAAAGTGCTTTCCTCAATAACTACATGACTAACTCCTTCACTTCTTTCAAGCCTTGGCCCAAATGTTGCCCCTTCTGCCCACCCTTATTAAAATTGCCAACCCAATTCCTAATCGCCCTTATACTGTTCTACTTTTTCCCAAAGCACTCACCACCTCCTAATAGAATAGGTATTTTTTTTACTTATTTAGCATGTTTGTTGTCTACTTTCTCTCTTCTAGTTAAACTATAAGCCCTTTAAGGGCATTTTTTTTTAAATCTGTTTTGCTTATCAATGCGTTTCAAGCCTAAAACAGTGCCTGGCACATGGTAGATACTATAAATAATTGATGACTAAATAAATTAGTGAATACTAAAAGGCTTTCTTTTTTTTTCTTGGTCTTAACTTTTCGATCCTAGATTATTTTCTGGATAGTTGAGGTTCCTAAATTGTTGATCTTTATTTTATCCTTACTTTTCTTGTTTTTATGTGAAGTAGTCATATAGTCAGACGATACTTTTTGAACCTGCTGTCACTGATGTACCTTAAACTTATATCACTATAGAGCAGGGACTAGGATCTATATTCAGAGATTAGGATCTCTGAATACACAGTTGGGGGACTATACTATCTCTGTCACCTTCATACCTGGGCTAGCTAACTGACACATCCCTTGAACTATTTTCAACCCTATGGGTCTCTGAGATACAGGCAGAGATAAGCCTGGTTGTGTCAATTTCCACTGCCAAGAGATTTGCCACCAAGATTACTTTTATTAAAAATAGCTCATAGGGCTTCCCTGGTGGCGCAGTGGTTGCGCGTCCGCCTGCCGATGCAGGGGAACCGGGTTCGCGCCCCTGTCTGGGAAGATCCCACATGCCGCGGAGCGGCTGGGCCCGTGAGCCATGGCCGCTGGGCCTGCGCGTCCGGAGCCTGTGCCCCGCAACGGGAGAGGCCACAGCAGAGGGAGGCCCGCATACCACAAAAAAAAAAAAAAAAAAAAAAAAAAAAAAAATAGCTCATAAGCCAAAGCTCTCCCTTCATTACCTTAATATGATTCTGAGAGATCCTTTCTTGTCCATTCCTGTGATCCAAACTAAAATAGTATCAGAGTCCTTGTGAAAAATCAAAGCTAGCTTTTTGGGTAGCCTATACCTGTGATTTTATATGGTTTAGCTACAAAGTTTGAGTTGAAGTGGAAGCCCAGGGTCTGACTAATATTTCAGAGATTTATCAAGTTTTTGTATGTGCATGTCATTTAATTTTTTGTATTGTGACATAATCTGATTACTTTCACTGTTGACATACTTTAGGAAATAGAAACTAGTGGGGCCATTGAAGTAATGTAGACAAGAGATGATGCTGTCAACTCAGAACAGGGTGGTGGTCAGATTTTGGATGTATGCTAAAGGTAAAGACAAAAGAATTTCCCGATAGATAGATGTGGGGAATGAGAGAAATGATTCAAGAATAACTCCAAAGTTCTTGGCCTGAGTGTTGGAAGAATAGAGCAGCCATCAAGTGAGATGGAAATATCTGAGGGTAGAGCAGGTTTTGGGGGGAAGATCAGGAGTTCATTCTGGATATCTTGAATTTGAGAATTTTAATCAACATCCGGGTGGAGATGTCAAGGCAGCTGAAAGCTAAGCTATGAAAGTAAATGCTGTCCTCAGAGTCTTAATGCCATTTGAAGCTTTTCAAAGTTTTTAAAGCTTAACGTGGCATTAAGATTTAGGGGGAACTTTTAAATCAAGGAGGAGAGGATGATCAATTGTGCTAAATACTGCTAATAGGTTAAGTACTTACTAAGAAGTAATCAGGGGATTTGGCAACATGGAGACAAACGAGCAATTTTGGGGGAATGGAATGGTAGGACAAAGGCCTGAATAGAAGAAGACTCAGAAAGCAAATATAGGAAGTACTACTGCAAAAGTAAGCAAAGAAATGGTGTGGGTGGAGAGGGAAAGGGTTAAAAGAAGATATTTTGTTTGTTTCCTAAAGTGGAAGAAATAACAACAATGATAAAGCTAAAATATGTCGTAAAATCATAAACTTTTGGAAAGAATTCAAATAAGGCCAAAGCAATCTAAAAGCAAAAGACACTGGACACAGCACCCCCTTTTTCGGACTCTGTTCTTCCCCCAAATTGGAACACTGAAGAGGAAAGGGTGGTCATTTGGATTCCAACAGTGAGGTCCCACGTGAATTGCTACTACGCTCTTTCTTCACCCTTGAGCTTCTGTCTAGCCAACCCCCACAGAGTACCTATACCCTACTTCTGTGACCTTGGACAAGTTACTTAGCCTCACTGAGTCTCAGGTTTCTCATTTGTATAAAAGGAATAATAGCTGTTGTGAAGGCTGAGAGAGATAACAAGTATTAAGTGTATGAAGGCATTCAATAAATGCCAGTTCTCTTCTTTATCTGCCCCCCTTCCTGCCTCTTCTTCCCAAAGATACTGGTCATCTTTTTAGTGTTTCCCAATGAGCTTATCACTGGCACTTTGGGTAGGACAATTCTTCCTTATTCGGAACTGTCCCAGGTATTAAAGGATGTTTAGCATTTCTGATCCCTCTCTATTAAAGGCTAGTAGAGTCTCACATTCTTTGTATTACCAAAAACTAACCTCTATACACATTTCTAAAAGCTTTTAGAAATGTTCAACAAATGCCTTGATTTTAACGGATACACTTTTTTCCCCAATGATAGATAAAATACACACAAATGAAATGGTTAAAAAAACATATATAAAAAATATTGGGTGATTATTTCAAAACAGATCTTAGGGGACTTCCCTGGTGATCCAGTGGTAGAATCCACCTTCCAATGCAAGGGATGCAGGTTTGATCCCTGGCTGGGGAACTAAGATCCCACATGTCATGGGGCAACTAAGCCTGTGCGCCAAAACTACTGAGCCTGTGCACCACAACTGGAGGGCCTGCGTGCTGCAACTACAGAGGCGACGCACTCTGGAGCCCGTGTGCCACAACTAGAGAGAAGTCCACGTGCTGCCACAAAGAGCCTGCGCACCACAATGAAGGTCCCTCGTGCCGCAACTAACACCCGACTCAGCCAAATAAATAAATAAATAAATAAATAAATAAATAAAAAACATAAAACAAAACAAACAAACAAAAAACAGATCTTAGCTTGGAAGGTATCTCTTGTTAATTAATTAATCATTAATTCATAAAGTTAACTGTTAAAATCCCAGTTCTACTACTTTACTGGCTGTGACAGTGGGCAAGTTACTTAACCCCCTTGTGGTTTAGTTTCCTCATCCGTAAAGTGGGATTGACAATAATACCTACCTCATAGAGTTCTTGTGAGGATTAGCACTTAGAACAATGCCTGGCACAGAGTATGCATTACAAGTGTTTGCTATTACTGCTATTATTGTTATTATTACATACAGCTTAGTGAGGAAACATTGATAAAATGACACAAATATGCAAAGGTGTAACTGTGACAAGTGCTATCAGGTAAAGGTTAACTTTGCTACCTAAGACTATAATAGGAGATTGATATTCTTAGAAAGCTTCCGAGAGGAATGACTGGAACTGAGAGCTGAAGGATGGATAGTTGTTAACCAGGTTAAAAAAAAATTTCAGGAAAGAAAACTAGTTATGCGTTCAATAAATATTACTGAGTGCCTTCTATGTGCTAGGCATTTTTCTGGGTCTTGGCATAGATAGGGTCAGAAGTGTATGTGTGGGCTCCTATTTTAGATGGGGTAGCTGTGAAAAGCTTGTCTAGTGGGATAACTTTTTACAGAGACTGAAGTGAGTGACTGAGCAAGTAAGCGGCTCTCTGGGTAAGAGTATTGCAGGCAGCAAGTCCAAAAGCCTGTGGTAGGAAACAGCTTGTGCAGAGGACATAACTGGCTGCATGGTGAATTTGCTTAAACCTCATTTTGTTTAACAGTTTAGTTTTAGATGATTGTAATTCTATCTAGAGCATCTAAAGAGATGCTCAGTTTAGCTTTGCTCAGTCCTGACTGCAGCTGGAGAGAAAAGGGAAAGGAGAGCGCTGTATTAAAAAGATTAAGCTGGATAAAGGTGGGGCCGGATCTAGGAGATTTGAATGCCAGAGTATAGAGCTCAGATTTGATTTTAAGTTAAGTGGGAATTACTGAATGTAAAAATTTGCTCAATTATGTTCAAATATACTGACGTCTTCAGGGATTAACAAGGTTGTTCCTACATTAAAACATGATGACTGCTTTCTTTTCTAACATGGCCAGGTAAAAGAGATGGACATCCAGTTGATTCTGAATAAGGCACCCAGAAAGGATATCCTTAACCATTTTTACTAAGAAGTGGCAAAAGAAAAGCCTAAATATTGTTACCTGTGCAATACTGTGTTGATTCAAAAATTCTTTTCAGATGACCATTCAGAAGACAGTATCACAGACTATGATCAATTTTGTCATATCTACTCTTAAGAGGTATTTGTTGATAGAATCAAAAAAGCAAGCCTGGTAGGATTTCATTGGTGGGACTAAAACATTAAGGATAAACACTTCTAACATCATTTTCATTATAACAGAACGGTATTTGTCTAGTCTAGAGAGGGTACAGCATGAAAGAGAGTAATGAAGGGCTTTAGTGGTAATCTATAAAATGAAAGGGTTAGACTATATGATATCTAAAGTCCTTTTCTAGCTCTAAATTTTGTGATTATTGCATATTAGAAAAGTGTACTAGAAAGTGACAAAACATAACAGCTAATAGGACTGTACGCTTCTACCTTTATATCGCTCCCTATCTCTTGTACCGTGCCTAGTATATAGTAAGTTCTCAAACATTTGATTAATGAATAAATTAATTAATAAGTTATAAAAAGTAGACATGGAATTCAAGAAAGCAATATATTCATTTAGAGTAGAGGTAAACATGTAATATACTTCTCTAAGAGAACCAACATATCACAGTAGAGTACAATGGTTGGCAATAACAAGAAATTCCAATGAGGACCCCGAGGCATCAAAAATAGTTAAATAATGTGCCCAATTTCTTTACAAAATTAGGAAAGCGAGATCATGTTTTATGTTAATCATTGAAGATGGTTAAAACACTATCACTTAACAAGGGTAACATTCAATTTTCTGGGAGATTGACTTACATAGAAAAGCTCATTCTTCTGTTATGTTTAATGAAGAGGTGTTAAAACTAATTCTCTTCAATAGTTCTAAGTGAATATGAACCAAGTGGAACAGGCAAGTCCTTATCTTATATCTAGCTACTGTTCTCCCTAGATAAAGTTTAAGCCAATTAAATCAAAGATTATATGAAAGTATAATAAATATTACTTAATTCATTGATTGTATGTACTGATACCTTTTTCAAAAGCAATCAGATCATGTTATGGACCTCATCTTGTTCTCCTGCTCCAATGACTTCCCAGCATAAGAATAAAATGTCAACTCCTTACCATGTTCTGTGGGTTCTACATCTGTGGGTTCTGTGGGTTCTACCTCTCCATCCCTGTCTCCAAATGTTATCCCACCTCTCAATTATTGTTTCAGTTACACTGTCCTTAGTGTTCCTTCAACACCTCAGTCTCGTTCTGGCCTCATGGCCTCTGCACCTTCTCTTCTCTTTGCCTGGAAGGCTCTGCCTTCAGATATTCACAAATCTTAATATCTCAGTTCATCATTCAGGTCTCTGTTCATATGTCACTTCACAGAGGCTTTCCCTATAGATTCCATTCAAAACTGTATCACCGTGCCCTTGCCTCTCTAATCCCTTGCCTGCTTTATTTTTCTTCCTAGCATCTAGACTACTTGGAAAATATATATTATTTGGTTACATAGTTATTGCTTATTTACCTTCTAAAATGTAAGCACTATGAGAGTGTGGACTTCATCTGCACTCCAGAACCTAGAAGAGGGCTTGTCAAATATTTAGGATTTATTACATACTTGTTGAATAACTGAATGAAATAATGTAAAGTTTCAAGATATGTGTGCAAAAAACAAGTGCAGAATAGTGGACCTGGCACTCAAACATTTGTATTTTCAAAAGATATATACATATTTGTACATGCATGGGCTCTCTCAGGAAGAGAACAGAGGAAATTGATAATACCAGTTGCTTGATGATGGGAAAATATGAGGGTCTGGGTGACAGGCAGGCTTACTTTCTACTTTATATCCTTTTGTATTATTTGGATTTTAAACAAGTCTAGGTATTTTTATTTCAAAAACAAAGCAAAACAAAACAAGATTAAAATTAAGAACACAAACTTTCATTTAGTAACAATTACGGAATACTTTCTCCTGAGCTCTTAGTCTACAAATACAAATGTGCTAAGCAATTTACATACTTCTCATTTAATCCCTGTAACAATCCTATGATATAGGTATTTTTATCATACCTATTTTATATAGAGAGAAACTGTAGTATAGACAGATTAAGTTAACTGGCTGAAGTCACACTATTGGAAGCACAAGACGTAGAATTTGAACTCAGACTGACTGAATCTAAAGCTCAAGTATTTAATCATCACTCTCCATGATGTAAATATATAACCCCTAGAAATTTGGATAGAAGTTAAAACTATTTGCCTACTTTTGATAGAAACCTCAGGGCCTAGTACTGGGGCTCCTGAATGAATGTTGAAATAAAACTGAAAATTCATGATTTCTCTGTGCTTGCTGGATAACACTCACAGTTACCTATTCTCAGAAAACATGCTATTGAGAACTCTTGGATTATGTAGACATGGTGATAACTAGTAATAATGAACAACGATGATCATTTGGCCACACTCTATATGCCAGGCATTATGGTAAACATTTGACATTCATCATCTCATTCAATCCTTAAAAAGATAAAGTAGACTCTATTATTGTCTCCATTTTACAAAAACAGAGACTTAGCTTTAGGCTAAGGAATTTTTCCAAGATGACAAGAGAGAGTAAGTGAGAAGCCAGAATGTCAATCCAGGTCCAAATCCAAAGTCCGTGTTCTTAACAACTCTGGTCTATTGGAATCAAAACAGAAGGCTTTCAAACAATGGAACAGAAAGGTCATATAAATTTTCTTGAATGTGTGGAGTAACACAGTTATAAATGATTTCTTAAATACAAATTCAAATCTGAATTAGATTCAGATTCAATAAACATTTATTAGGACCAGGAACTATCCTCCACTCTATCATGTATAGTCTCTATGCAACTTAAACGTCTTTTTGGAAATAACTTGAGTGTTAGAGCCACTGCTTCTATTCACTTGTAAGCATCAAGGAAGAACGAAAATTTCAAATGGAGGGAAGGGCAGCACTGACATTTGGGCTATTTTTTCCTCCTAGTTTTCAGAATTCACAGCATAAAAGTCATTTTATTGTGTACCTTAATTGATTCAAGGTATGTTTATAGTGGGACAAGATACATTTTTAAAATGAAAATTTTGTGTACTTGTAAATATTTAGTAACAAAGAGGAGACAATTACTACCGTTAAAGGCAGATAATCTTTGTGTACCGAAATATACAATTCTTACAGAACAGTAGAAACTTAACATGCAGTATCTAGCCTTTGGATCTTACATTCTCCCGCAACAAAGTTCATAAATACCTCCCAAAATCCAAGGCGGGGGGCGCTGACCGTGGTAGAATAACACTATCAACTAAAACCTGTAGAATGCCTAACACATTCTATCCGATAATAGTTAGTAACCTAAACTATACGTTATACAGCACAATTATTCAATTCTGGTCAAATAATCTCATAGAGTAAACAGCAGTCAGCCTTGACTTCTCTGAAACTGAGTGCCTAATGAGCACTCCTCAAGGCGAATCTCGCAGAAACTACTAACAGACGGTAGAACTGATTCTCAGTGCTTTAAGTCCCTTTTCATTTGCAGAGCACTTTGTCAACCAGTATCTCTTCCATAGCTCCTCTGATCCCCAGCAATCCCGTTAGTCAGTGTTGGTAGGTCTTATTTTGATGCTACATTTGGGGTCTGGGAAGGTTCCCAAGTGACCTTTGCCAGGTTAACGCAGAACCTCGCTGGACAAAAAGGTTATAAGCTGGTGAAACAAGGCTCCTCTTGATAGCTAAGCCCAGAGTTACATTTACATCTGTGTCTGAAACAAAACACTCTTAATTTGGAGTCTGGAAGGAACTTTACACTGTAAGGTGCCGGACTGTTAGTGTTCTGCTAAAGTCTGGGAAAGGGGCCAAGATGCCCTTTAAAACTTCCGACTTCCTGAGAATTTCTGGCAGGAGATCCCTGACCTTCCTGCTGAGCAGTCGAGGTCTCCCGATCAGGCAGAGCCACATTCTAGTGGGTTCTCGAGTTCCTTCTTCCTTTCACTTTCTCCACTGGGACCCTAACCAGGCCCACCCCAGTCCCCACCCCCACCGCCCCACCTAACGCTTCTATTTGTCAACAAGCCCACTTGGTCCTCTATCCCTGAGGCGGCGGGACCCCTCCGCTTCCTGAGAGACTGGTCATCCGAAAAAACGTCCCCGAGACCAGAGTTTCCTTTTGCCTTTAACTCACCTCAGGCCCAGGAGAGGTTACGGAGACGCTTCACTTCAATGTCCGCCTCTCGGCGATTCAAACTCAGCCACGAGATTCAAACCCAAGCCAGCTTTCCCAGCGCCTCGTTTCATTGGCTGCCGTCTTCGTGACGTCATCACGCCGGACGTGGCCGTGGCGCGCTGCAGTTTGGCGCCCGGCGTCTCAGCTGCCCCTTGCAGTGGAAGCTACTTTGCTCCGTGTCACCGTGGCAACTCGCACGGCAGTTTCCGGAGGCGTTGGCCGAGGTGGGCGGGGCTGGGCCGGAGCTGCCACCTGGGATCTTCAGGCAGCCTTCAGACCGTGGGCGCGGGCTCCGGTCCCAGGGTTCTGGGTGTGAGTGAGACGGGTGCGGGCAGGGGTTGGCGGTGCTCTCTGCTAGGGGGAGAGGCGGAGCCTGTTGGGTGTGGATTAATGGGTTCTGGGTATTTGTTTTCTCCTTTTCTCTATTGAGTGGTGAGGCCTCCAAGACACAGGTCCCATGATCTGGAAGGTATAGGGACCTGTTCGTTCCAACCACTTTCAGTTGGACTGAACTGGGGTCAATTCGCCTCAGTTAATTGAAAGTTCAGGACTTTGGTTTGAGGCGCCAGGCTTCATTTCTCATGAACCCCAGGCCTACTCCCTTAGTGCTGACTCTGAAACTATTTGTTGTATGGCTGTTTTCTACATTTCTTTCTAATGATGGCATTATAAAATAAATTTATTTAAATTTATTGGCTTAGTTCATTATTGGATGCAATGGGCTTTTAAGCCTGGGTTGTAGGTAGTATTTTAGAATGTACACTTTAAAAAGAAAAAAATACCTGGAAAAAAATGGGAAATGTGTTCGCTAAGAGAATTCATCTTTTATTTATCAGGATATTTTTAATAGTATGATCTGAATTTTATTGTTGTTTTTTATGTTACTATTGTTGTATCCATTCATTCAGCAGTTATTGATTGTAGATTTTAAGGACATAATAGCACACAATTGAGTCAAAATCCCTGCGCTCTCAGAGCTTATGCTCTAGTGATTCAACATCACCATATATACAGGATGGCACAACACCAAATGCAGAGTATTATAAGTGAAACAACGTAGGGGAAACGCTCATATTATAGACATTTATTTCCTATTGAAAATCAGAAGCACTATGTATTGTATATGATGCATATTATAAGATTCTTTCTGAACACTGGATAGAGCATCAATAAAGCTACTAATTGCTGGCTGTATTACATATATCTTAGCTAATGAGATAGTGATTTGTATGGTGCTGAGTTTGGTAATAAAATTGAGAAGCCTTTTAATTTTATTTCAAATATGCACTCACTCTATAGTACTTTACCTTTGATGTCCTGGACATTTATTAATTTTATATATGTTATCTTGTCACTTAATTTTCGAAACAGTCCATGAGATGTAGATACTATTCATTTTACTGAAGAGAAAACTGAAGTTTTCAGAAAATCTCTAAAGGAAAATATTTCTGTTGAAGGGTACAACCCAGCGAATTCGGAATGGAGTCATTTGTTTCTGAAATACTTTCTAGGTTAAGTGATATTAAGATGCTATCTTAATGTAGTCTGAAAATAGGCATGTATTACCAATTTCTTGTAAAGGTGCACTGATCATTGGTGAATAAGTAGAAGTGTTTAAATTTCATCGTTTTTGATACCCACATTGTATAAGGCTGACCAGTCTCACAGGTGTTTCCACACCTAATCTAAATGCTTATTTTACATTTAACTTTAAATTCTGCCTTACACTTGCCATTTAACAGTGTTCAGATTCTGAAGTCCATATTTTTAAGGAATTGTAGATTTACTATGCCAGCTGGCTTCTCTTTAGTTTGGCAAGACATTAAGGCGTACAACAGAAAGGACAAGAAACTGGCGTATTTTGTAACGAAATGAAGGGAAAAGAACCAAAACTTTCCAAACACGTAGTGCTAAGGAGACAGAAATTCCCACCTTTTGTTAGAAATTAGAGTATACTAACTGCCATGTTATTTAAAACAGAAATTTAACATAGGTTCAGAGTAAACTGAAAAGAGTGGAGAGTAGGATAAAATGGAAAGTGAGATTTGAAGTTTCATCAGACATTAAAAAAAAAAGTTAAAGTGAATTTCAACCTGGCAATGCTAGGGACTTATATCCCGCACCTCCCCCAGGAACAGCATTTGGAACCCCGAGCTCCTGGGGCCCTTTGGCAGCTGGGGCCTGGAAGCCGCGGAACCAAAGGCAGACGGTCCTCTGTTGCTGCGGCGGACAAGGGCCCAATCTGTCCGTTCTCAGAAGTTTCCCCCAGGGCTGGGACTTGTGCGGGCGGCAAATTCAGGTTCTCTGTCACCGTAGTGGTCGTCGCAGGCCCGAATTAGAGGCCAACTGAGAAATCTTCGTGCCTCAGGTGAGGAGAAGGTGGCCGAGTCCCGGCAGCTCTTTTGGAGCTCCCCCCTCACCTTTGGGGGAACTTCCAGGGGTTGCCGGATTCACCCAGCACAGAGGAAACTCGCGCCTCTGCTCTCCCGCTTCCTCTCCTCAACACTCATTCGTCCTGAGTTCAGAAGTTTCCAAACAGTTTCCCTTGTCAGAGTGTAATCCTTACGCAAAAGAATGGATTCTAACTTTTTCTTTAGGACCTCTTTCGCTTTCTCTGTGCTCGGGTGCCAGCCTCCAGGTCGAATTTTTGGCCTTAGGAATTAAGTTTCCGAAGGGTTTTCTCTGCAGGGGGAGCTGACTGCAATGATGGTAATTGGTAGCTCCGTTGAGCAAGTAGTTTTCAAAGGTATCGCTCACCTTTGTGTTCCCACATTTAAAAGAGTAACCTGGCTAATTCCGTGGTCTCAGCAGTTTAAATTGAATTTTGCTGGCAGAGAAAAGTTAAATGGCTTGCCTAGGAGTTGGCTGTAGAGTTTAGGTTTCCTGATATCCTGCTTCTTTTCTGTGAACAGAGGGAAGTTAAACTATCTTAAATCGTCTAGGGGGGCTAGTTCTTAGCGGACTGTGGAAGTGCTGTGGGTTATCTGGTGGGATATGGGGCTGCAGAAAAGGAAGGAACTCCCTTTAGAACTTGCCCCCTTCCATTTTTAGGGAGGTATTCGAAGACACAACCAAAAAGGAAGATTAATTATTGAGGCCTTTTCTCCATGTTTACCCACATTAGTAGCCAATTAGTGTAAAATCTACAGGCTTTGTACCTTGAATATATTTGAGTAAATACAAAGAAATTGAATGAAGAAGAAAATTAAGCGCTGTTGAAAGAAGCATTTTTTTCTACCCTATTTGCTTTTTCCTGTGTGGTTCTGATTCTGATATTGGAGTTGATGGGCTTTTTATTTGTTTGTTTGCTTGTTTTTTAAAAAAAAATCAAAATCTGAACGTACAGTATAGATTGTTTACATATATTGGATAGGCAAAAGAATCGAATAAGTTATTGGTTGCATTGTTTAAATACTCCATATTCCACTATTTAGGGCTGTACATCGTTCCTGTGTCCTCTGTTGGGTGCCCCACAGTATACTGTATTTCCAAGTGGAGTAGGACCAAGCAATAAAATATTGGCTCCTTAAAAAAAATGAATCTAATTCATGGAATATTACAAATACCTAGCCATAGTGTAATCAAAGTACCATTCAATTACTTGAGTGTATTAAATAGAGCCAGTGGGCTGTGTTTTATAGCATATAGGTTAAGAGAAAAAGTTCTGGAGATAGAATGCTGATGTTACAGTTCTAGCTTTATGGCTCTCCAGCTATGTGACTTTTCAGCAAATTACTTTTCTGTTTTCCTCATCTGCAACATGGAAATAATAATAGTACCTACCTTTAAGAGTTGGGGTAAGGATTGAATGAGTTAGTACATGTAGTGTGCTTAGAATAGTAAGTGGTACTTAGTAAGTGCTCAATAAATGTTAGCTTTTATTTTGAAATATGTTAGAAATGCTAAGTTAGAGCATAGTTTGGCTTACTTTTGTAAACTTTCTGGAAAACATAAGGCATAATTCATAATTTGTCTAATTTGTTACTGCTGAACATCCAAAATCTTACTTAAAACACTCATTAAAAATTTTTTTTTGCCATATTTTTTCTGTGTCACATTTACAACATAATTCTGTGAATTATGTCTTTGGTATCCTCAAGGTTACATCTTACTGATATTATATTGATATAATATCAAATATGTATTTTTATTTATTTTCCAGTCATTACATGTGATTGACTTTTCAACATTATTCTTCATTTTCTAATGCAAAAGGAAGGGAAGACATATTTAATCAAGATTTATGTTTCTTAAATATTTTGAGAATGTGGATTTTGGTAGGGTCAGTGAGACAAGTAAAATTTTCTAAAACAAGGTTAATTCTATAGAATCTGGAATTTATCCATCCATTCCTTTATATTTTTATTTATTCCAGATATTTTTTTTTCCAGATTTTTTCCACATATTAAGCGCCTAGTGTGCATCTGATTTCGTGGATATAAAGGTGTGGTTCTTACTTTTAAATAACTCATAATCCATGAGGAAGGAAAAGAGTAGTGTTAAATTGTTATTTACTTTAATAATATCAGAAATGTTGCTTGCATCCAAATGAGTAAAGAACATAATGTTTTCAAAAGGTATTCTGTTAATATATTTCATAAATTACTTTTTTCCTCTCCATTTTAAAGAATTACAGATTACAGAATAAAATGGAGCGAGTAAGAGAAAGCGAAGGAATGTATCAGTTATTTACTTGCTTTTTTTGGGGCATGGGGCAGGGAGCAGATAATTAAAATGATATGAAGTGCCAAAGTGTGTTCAGTGGAGTGTTTATAAAGTTATAGTTTAAAATGATATGTATTTCACTGATATAAGCCATGGTGAGATGATTTCGTCAGAGCATATACATGACAAATCTGTAAGATTTTCATAGACTGATAACCTTTTCTTTTTGGTTGTACATGCATAGTCTTTCTTCAGGGACAACTTTTCAAACAAAGTTAAATTGAATATGAAGATTTAGCATTATGAGAAAAACAATTAGAAGAGCTTGAAATAAAAGACCGTGTGAACCTAAAATAGAATAATGTTTTTAATCCCTTTCAGAAAAATGATGACTGATTAATCAATATTCACATCTCTGATGGTTAAAACATTAATGGTCTCAGAGCTTATCAGGCCACATTGAAAATTGTATTTTCAGATAGTTTCTGGGGTTCTCTTGGGTTCCTTGCTTTGCATAAGGAGGGTAGTCACCTTCACTTGTCTGAGATGATGAGTTTTACATAATTTTCGTGTGTTATATATTTCATACTAATTTGCTTTCCCCCAAGTATTATAACATTTTTTGAAAAAAGTCAACAATCATGATATTTTAAATTTTTTTCTAGATTTGTTGATCTACAGAATGCTTCAATACCTATATTTTTGTAGAATCTATAAAAAATTTCTTTCGTGCTGGTTGGAATCTGGCATATTTAATTTGGGTGTCTGGCCAAAAAAAATACATGCTACAGCAGAAAGATATAATGAATATGAAGCCCAGGAGCAAACAGATCAAACGGGAGCTCAGGAGTTACAAGACAGAGATTCTGAAGTGATGACTAAATTACATATTCCAGTGATGGTGGATGAAGTTGTTTGTTGTTTGGCACCACAAAAAAGGCAGGTAAGTTGGTTAGTTTTATATTTTCTAACACTTTTTAATTGAGATATAATTCACTTAATATTCACAATTTTAAAGTGTACAATTCAGTGTTTTTAGTATATTCATGAGCTTATGCAATTATCACCACTGTCTAATGCAAGAACATTTTTATCATCTCAGTAGGAAACCCCATACCCATTAGCATTCACTCCCCATTGACCCCCTTCTTGCCCCTGACAACCACTAATCTATTTTTTGTCTATATGGATTTGTCTAATCTGGACATTTCATATCAATGAATTCATACAATATGTGGTCTTTTCCGCCTGCCTTCTTTTACTTAGCATGTTTTCAGTATTTATCCACATTTTAGCGTTTGTCGGTACTTCATTTCTTTTTATTCCTGAATCATTCCGTTGTATGGATACGACTTTTTTTTTTATCCATTCATCAATTGATGAGATTTATGTTTCCACATTTGGACTACTCTGAGTAATGCTGCTGTGAACATTCATGTACAAGTTTTTTTGTGGACATGTATTCAGTTCTCTTGGGCATGTACCTAGGAGTGGAATTGCTGGGTCATATGGTAACTTTTTGCCTAACTTTTTGAGAATCTGCTAAGCTGTTTTCCGGAGTTGATTAGTTTTGTCAAATAACAGTTTTAAAAGGAAAAGAACATTATTCTGGCTATGTGGTTAGGGTATGAAAACTGAATTCTAGTATAGCTTCTTGAGAATTTTCGTATCTTTTTAGGAATGACTGGAGACAAAGATGAAAATCTGAATTCCTGTCCCCTGTTTTCTTAGGCTTAGTTTTCAGCTACGTTTCTGTCTTACTGAGAGTTCTCCAGAGATATAAGACCAACAGGATATGTGTGTGTGTGTGTGTGTGTGTGTGTGTGTGTGTGTGTGTGTGTGTGTGTGTGGTGGGGGGGGTGTATGGTGTATGTGTGTATAAAGAGAGAGAGAGAGAAAGAGAGATTGTTTGATTGATTTTAAGGAATTAACTCACGTGATTATAGAGGGTTGGTAAATTCAGAATCTGCACAGTAGGCTGGTAGGCCGGAGACCCAGGTAAGATTTCCAGGTTGAGTCCAAAGGCAGTTGGCTGACAGAATTCCTCCTTGTTCCAGGGAGGTCAGTGTTTGTTCTATTAAGGCTTTCTAGTGATTAGATGAGACCCACCCATTATTTGGAGGGTAATCTGCTTTACTCAGTCTAGCAATTTAAATGTTAATTCTTATCTAAAAAATACCTTCACAGAAACATCCAAAGCAATGTATGACCAAATATCTGGATACTGTGGCTGAGCCAAGTTGACATATAAAATTTTCCATCATACTTGCCTTATTTATAGTGTTGCTAACAGGATTGTATAAGGTCTTAGGTATGAAAATCTTTAAAATCTATAAAAAGATCACAAAAATGTTAGGTGATATAATATCCAAAAAGAGAAAAACTAGTCTTTCTGAAAATCAGTCACATTTACAAAAGGAAAAGAAATCTTTATCATAGTAAATTTTCATTAAATGTCTGTTTTTAACTTTATGCTGATAGTAATTAGCATACTGACTTCAGAACTATGATCTCTTATTCTAGAAGCTACTATTATTACCTAAATCAGTTATATTCATTTTAAAAGCCATTCTTTGTTTCTTTTCCCAACATATAGTGGCTTAGTAGTTAGAGCAAAGTTTCTATAACAAGACTGTATAGGTTTGAACCCATTGTCTCGCACGCATGTGCGTGTGAACACATACACACAGCTCTTAAAAAGCCATCAGTGATAGGACTTAGGTTGCTTTATCATAAAAAATATTCTGTTTACCTTATCCTCAGGCAGTATATATATAATGAAATAAACCCAGTATTCTTAAATGAGATTATGTGTTTAAAGTATCTGGCTAAATGCTGTCACATAGTAGGGACTCCAAAATTACATGAAAATGTAAGTTAAAAAATTAAATTGGATAAAACTTCCTGTTAAGTATGACTTCATCAAAATGAAATTCTCTTCATTTCCTTTAAAGATTCATAAGGCAAGGATAGTAATTAAAACTCATACCAAAATGTGAGTTTTAAAATGTATGTATAAATATATATATTTGAGATATATATGAGAGGGGAGGGGCAGTTAGTAAAAATGTGGAACTGGATTTGATGGCTTGAATTTGATCTCTGGAACCAGAAACGAAATTCATTGTATAAATTTGCTGAACCCTAGTAGCAAAAACCAAATGTTTATTTTGCAATAACCCATGAAGTAGAAAAACAACCAAACAAAAACAAACCTGGCTAAGTCTCCTCCTAATTCAGTACTGGATCTCCCTTTTTTCAAAAACCAAGTGGAATAAAATTAGGCGATTCTACCACTTGGCCTACCCTGCTGTTTCATTCTGTTCAGGTTCGTGACAATTGTAATGTTGGTTTATTTTGACATTTCCATTGTTCTGATTTGAGTTGGGTTTTCTAGTAACTTTTTATAGAAAGTTTAATTTTATGAATGTTATTTATGAGAACTTTAATGTGAGGTACACTTAGAGACAATGTTATTTCTTACCATTTCTGCTGTCTGGCAGACAGCTTTATTCACTATTCCCTTAATCTTCAAGTAATAAAGAACTACTGACAGTCCTTGGACAGGAAAGGTCTTCATTTCTTCCCGAACCCATTATTTGCTGCTTTTCTTCCTGAGCCTTTTCTCCAAAATCATTTTCCTTTGCAAACTATGAGTCATACATTCACCTGTATCAATCACCTACTTAATTACTGTTTTTCACATCACCTTCAATGATAAATTTACAAATGAAACTTTGATCATAACAGGAACTTTAAATGTAGTTTTGAGTGAGGCCTCGGTCATTTAATAATTATTTCCTTTTCTTTAATATTTAAAAGATGCTTACTTAAAGAAAATAATTGATTTTGGTAATTTCTTCTGCATCATAGCCAATTCACTACATATTAACTTAGTTTTGCAAATACATGCAAAATATTTATGAGTTTGAATTAAAAGAAAAAAATTCCTCTTCCTCTTCCTTGGGAAGTACAGAAGGAATTAAATAAATTATAATTCTTCTCCTTGCCCCGTTTTCATAGTCTGGGTGAATAATTTTGTAAGAAAGTATTGCTTGTTCTAAAGACATTTTTCTTGCTCCTGAGGATGTTTTAGTGTAGGCTACCTTGGTCAATTTTTTATTCCTTATTTCTGAAAGCTGGAGAAAATATACATGATCCTGTCTAGTTGAAAATGATAGCAGTTTGAAGGATATAGGAGTCTTGGTATTCTTTGCCCAGTAGTATTGCTAATGTAGCTTGGTGCCTTAGAGTTTGTATAGGAGTGATAAGTTATGAGGGACATGATGGTCATGTAAGGACTAGTACCAGTAGATGTGTAATTTCATATAAGTAACTTATCATGCCTCTGCCTCAGATTTCTCATCTGTAAAATGAAGAAATACAACCTATCTCATATGGTCATTGTAAGGGTTAAATGAGTTCATTTATGTAAATCGCTTAGAATGATATCTTCTGAGTAGTATGAGCTCAGTAAACATTATCTGATACTATTATGGGGATTAGGAAGGTCAGCATTGGTAGCTAGATACAATAAAATTCAGGAGAAAAATGCCCGGAGGCAGCAAAGATGGAAATAAAACTTCGAGCAAAGGTGGAACCAACATGTTTGGAACTGAAAAAGTGCCGTTTCTTTTGCCTGAACCATTCTTCAGGTCTTGAGTTAAATTTCACTTTCTCAGGGAAGCTTTTCTGGAGCCTACAGAGGAGGGCGGTCTCCTGATTAATACATTCATGGAGTCATATACTTTTCTTTCATAGCACTTATAATAATTTATAATTATAATTTTTTAATGAGATTATTTGTTCAGTGGACATCTCTCCTAGCAGACTGCCCTCCATGAAAGTCATGGACATGTTTATCTTGTCTACCATTGTATTATTATATCTTCAGGGCCTAGCATAAGGACTGTAACATGGTGGGTTTGTAATGATTTTTAAGGGAATGAATAAAAGTCAGAGTAAACTGGAGGACAGATGTGAGGCACAGATAAAAGGAATGTCCCTCGGGTACTATGGTAGCTTCTCAGGCTCAAGACTTATATGATTCCAGCCTCAGTGTGGCAGGCCCAGTCTGATGAAGTAACTGGAGAAATCTGGGGAAGGAACAGATATGAGGACTGAGAAAATGAGCTGGTACCTAACTGATGCAAAATAGATTATGATAAATGTCAGGCTAAGGTTATAAGGTTGGGTTTCTAAATATTCAAAATAAGTATTTTATCTATTTTGATAGTCTAACATTTAACATTAATTTCATCATTACTTGATTTACCAAAGCTGTCATGGTACAAGGTATGATAATTTTCTTTCTAAAAAAAGCCCTATGCTCTATATAATGGATTTTTCTTAACATCAATTGCAGTATTTCACTTGTTGTACTTTAAATCCTTTATAATCTTTAAACAGAGAGTGAACATCAAAGAGAAAATCCTGGGACTATAGGTTTACTGTCTTTAAATATTAGAGGCTGATCGATAACAGAAAGGAGGAGTTTATTTTGTTTAACCTCAAATTATTGAAAAAGTTAACAACTTTTATATGAGACAGGACCTGTGCTATAGCACATGTAGGGAGATACATTTTTTTCCCTAACGAAAGAACTATTAAATTTCAGATAGAATGGACTGTGTCAAGATGCAGTGTCCTCTCCTTTATTTTTTAACATATAGCTTTCTTGGAAGCAAATTTTTATTTTACACTTCTTTGTACCATTGTTTATTTGAAAAATGTTTCTGTTTTAAAGCGTTGTGTAGCTAGTTAAGTGACCTATGTATCAAAATACCTTCAGGAATGTGATATTTCCAGTGTTGTACTGGTAAATATTTAACACCTGGTGTGTGGATCAGGGTGGGGTACGGATTTAAAAAAAACCAAAAACCTTGATTTATTTTGTTTGCAGATTCCCATGAAATACAAATTCCTACCATGCACATTTCAAGCTACTAACCTGGTGTCACTGAATGTAGCATTAGGAAGAAATATGTACAGTTGGCTCTCTCTAGCTAGTGTGAATAACACTGGATAGGACCCTCATGGTTGTTGCCATTAGAGATCTGTAGATTATATTGTCAGGCAAAAATTTTTGCCTGACAATTCTGAAAATTAGTACAGTCTGTAAAATTTTCCCTTAGCTTATTTGACATTCCCTCATTAAGACCTATATTTTATGTTTCTGTATCCTGGAAGGTACCATGGTGTAGCCATAGAATACTGTTCTCATCTACTTTTTAACAGCGGTATTCTTTTTTTCTCTCTCCAATAAACAATCCATCCCAAATCTAAAACAGGTTAAAAATGGTATTGTATAGTATGAATTTGTTTATGTAATTTACTTGTTATCAAGCCCATTATGCATTATATAACAGTGAGACATTTTGTTGAGTGCAAAAATTTTGAAATCAACGTCAGTGTCTTTTTTTTTTTGCACAATTTGGATTCACACAGGTAAATAAATAATAAAAATGTAACTGTTTTTTAAACAGTTTTCCTGGAATCTCACCTTAATTTTTAATTAAGTAGAAGTAGTAAGAGAATTTTAATTAAATCAAAAAGGCCATTTTAGTAAAAAAATATTAATTAAAGGTTCAGTACAGCAATAAGATAAAGCAATTATAAATATTTATGCACCTAATGTCAGACCATCAAAATAAATGAAGCAAAAACTGACGGAATTGAAGGGAGAAAGAGACAGTGCTACAATAGTAGTTAGAGACTTCAGTGCCTCACTCACAATAGTCTATAGAACAAGCAGACAGAATATAAATAAGGAAATAGAGGACTTAACACAATAAACCCACTAGATCTAACATTTACAGAACACTCTACCCAACATCAACAGCATACACATGTCTCAAGTCCACATGGGATATTTTCCAGGATAAACCATATGTTAAGCTATAAATTCAGTCTCAATAGATTTTAAAAGACAGATATCGTTTAAAGTATCTTCTCCAGTAGCAATGGGATGAAGTTAGAAATCAATAGCAGAACAAAATCCGGAAAATTCATGAATTTGTGAAAATTAAACAACACACTCTTAAACAACCAATGGATCAAAGAAGAAATCACAAGGGAAATTAGAAAATACTTAGAGATGAATGAAAACAAAAACACAATATACCAAAACTGAAGGCACACAATAAAAGACGTGCTAAGGGAGAAATTTATAACTATAAATGCTTAGATTAAAAAAAACAAGAAAGTTCTCAAATCAGCAACCTGGCTTTACAACTTAAGCAACTAGGAAAAGAAGAATAATGAAACCCAAAGAAAAACAATGAAGAAAATCAATGGAACCAAATTGAAGGAACCAACAAAGCTGACAATCTTAGCTGGAAGGTCTAAGAGAAAAAGAGAGAAGACTCAAATTACTAAACTGAAAATGGGGACATAACCACCAGTTCTACAGAAATAGAAAGGATTATATGAGAGTACTATGAACAGTTGTATGCCAAACAACTGGATAACCTAGATTAATTGGATAAATTCCTAGAAACAACAGAACCTACCAAGACTAAATCATGAAGAAATAGAAAATCTGAATAGACCTATAAGTAGTAAGGAGATTGAATCAGTAATCAAAAAATCTCTTGACAAAGAAAAGCCCCAGACCTGATGGCTTCACTGGTGAATTCTACTAAACATTCAAAGAAGAATTAATATTAACCCTTCTCAGACTTTTCTAAAAAACTGAAGAGGAGGAAATACTTTCTAACTCATCCTATGAGGCCAGCATTTTCTTGATACCAAAGCCGGACAAAGACACTACAAGAAAAGAAAACTACAGACCAATATCCCTTATAAACACTGACACAAAAATCCTCAATAAATACTAGCAAACAGAATTCAGCATCACATTGATAGAATTATACACCATGACCAAGTAGGATTTATTCCTGCAATGCAAGGATGGTTCAACATACAAAAATCGATCAGTGTAATATGCCACATCAACAAAATGAAGGGAAAAAAAAGCATGTAATCATCTTAATCTGCAGAAAAAACGTTTTACAAAATTTAACACCTTTTCATGATGAAAACACTCAACAAACTAGAATAGAAGGAAACTACCTCAAACTAATAAAAGCCTTATGTGGAAAAACCCACAGTAAATATCATACTCTGTGAAAGACTGAAAGTGTTTTCCCTAAGATCAGGAACAAGGCAGTGATGCCCACTTTCACCAATTCTGTTCAACATACTACTAGAAGTTCTAGCTGGAGCAGTTAGTCAGAAAAAGAAATAAAAGGCATCCATATTGGAAAGGAAGAAGTAATATTATCTGTGCAGATGATATGATCTTATATGTAGAAAACCCTATAGATCCCACACACAAACCCAAACCAAAACAAAACCTAAAGAACTTATAAATAAATTGAGTAAAGTAGCACACAGTAAAGGCAGCACACAAAAATCACTATACATGAACAATCAACAATCTGAAAAGAAAATTATGATATAATTCCATTTACAATAGCATTGAAAAGAATAAAATGCTTAGGAATAAACTTAAGCAAGGAGTTGAAAGACTTGTACAATGAAATCCACAAGACATTTCTAAAAGAAATTAAAGAAGACATAAAAAAGAGAAACGCATCCTGTGTTCATGGATTTGAGTACTTAATATTGTTAAAATGTCAATATTACCCAAAGCAGTCTACAGATTCAATGAAATTTGTTCCAAAATCCCAACGATGGTTTTTGTAGAAATAGCAAAATCCATCCTAAAATTCATTTGGAATCTAAAGGGACCCTGAATAGTCAAAACAATCTTGAAAAAGAACAAACCTGGAGGAATCATGCTTCCTAATTTCAAAACTTACTACAGAAGTACAATAATCAAGAGTGTGGTACTGGCGTAAAATCAGACATACAAACCAATGGAATAGAAAAGAAAACCCAGAAATAAACCCTCACATATATGGTCAAATGATTTTTGACAAGGGTGACAAGATCATTCAACGGGGAAAGGACAGTCTTTTTAACAAATGGTGCTGGGAAAACTGGATATCTACAGAGAGAAGAATGAAGTTGGGCTCTTATCTAATACTACATAAAAAATTTACTCTAAATGGATCAAAGACCTAAATATAACACCTAAAACTGTAACACTCTTAGAAGAAGCCATAGAACAAAAACTTTACAACATTGGATTTAGCAGTGATTTCTTGGATATAACACCAAAGGACAGATAGCAAAAGACAAAAATAGATAAATTGTACTTCATGAAAATTTTAAAAATGTGTGCATGAAAAGACACTATTCACAGAGTTAAAAAGGTGACTCACAGGGGCTTCCCTGGTGGCGCAGTGGTTGAGAGTCCGCCTGCCGATGCAGGGGATACAGGTTC
>NC_041229.1:80770471-80814029 GCF_002837175.3 Physeter macrocephalus
GAGCGTCCGGAGCCTGTGCTCCCCAACGGGAGAGGCCACAACAGTGAGAGGCCCGCGTACAGCAAAAAAAAAAAAAAAAAAAAAAAAAAAAGTGACTCACAGAATGGGAGAAAATATTTGCAAATCATATATCTGATAAGGATTTAAAATCCAGAATATATAGAGAACTTTTAAAACTCAACAACACAAAACAAACAATCTGTTTCAAAAATGGGCAAAGAACTTGAACAGACATTTCTCCAAAGAAGATATACAAATGGCCAATAAGCACATGAAATTGATGCTCAAGATCACTAATCATTAGGGAAATACAAATCAAAACTATAATGGGATACCACCCCACACCCATTAGAATGCCTACTGTCAAAAAAAATCAGGGCCTTCCCTGGTGGCGCAGTGGTTGAGAGTCCACCTGCCGATGCAGGGAACACAGGTTCGTGCCCCGGTCTGGGAAGATCCCGCATGCCGCGGAGCGGCTGGGCCCGTGAGCCATGGCCGCTGAGCCTGCGCATCCGGAGCCTGTGCTCTGCAATGGGAGAGGCCACAGCAGTGAGAGGCCCACGTACCGCAAAAAAAAAAAAAAAAAAAAAAAATCAGAAAACAAGTGTTGGTGAGGATGTGGAGAAATTGGAACTCTTGTGCACTGCTGGTGGGAATGCAAAATGATACAGATGCTGTGAAAAGCAGTATGGCAGTTCCTCAAAAAATTTAAAATAGAATATTACCATATGATCCAGCAATTCCACTTCGGGGTATATACTCAAAAAAATTGAAAGACGGGTCTTGAAGCAGTATTTGCACACCCATGTTCATAGCAGCAGCATTCACAATACCTAGAACATAAAATTAACCTAAGTGTTCATTGATGGGTGAAGAGAGAAGAAAAATGTGGCCTATCCATAAAATAGGGTATTATTCTGCCTTAAAAAGGAAGGGAATCCTGCAGTATGCTACAGCATGGATGAACTATGAAGACATTTTTCTAAGTGAATAATCCAGTCATAAAAAGACACATACTTTATGATTCCACTTACATGAGGCATTTAGTGTAGTCAGACTCATAGGCAGAAAGTAGAATGGTGGCTGCCAAGGGCTGCGGAGGAGGGGAATGGGGAGTTACTGTTTAATAGAAAAGATAAAATGAGTTATGTAAATTGATGGTAGGCATGGTTGCACAACATTATGAATGTATTTAATACCTACCACTGAAAAATACGCTTAAAAATGGTTAAGATGGTGGGTTTAAGTTATGTGTATTTTAGCATAATAAAAATTTGTTTTAAAAAAGAGCAAGTTACTGTTTTGAGAAAACACTTCTTTTTATATTAAATTATGGCTTCTAGAAATAGATGATTGTTTTATAATTATATGCCAACATTCAAGTAAAATAAATATTGTTGCTTTTTTATTTTACTGTTGCAGATTCTGTATTTCTTGCAGATTTCTTCTATGTATACTTCTAAAATCTGTCTTTAATATATATTTTTAAATCCCATTAGTATTGGATTTCATGATTAGCTTTGTGTTTATTATATGCAATATTTTATTAGTACCATATTTATTTAATATGTTATCTGATATTTCGGCTATTAGTAGCATTTATATGTAGCCTGCACTACCTGGTGATGTGATGAACATTTTACATACTGTTGTTAAGGTATTTAAAATCTTTCAGGGAGTCAACAGTAATAAACACAAAACAATTAGACAATTAAATATTGAATTCTTATATCTGATCATTTAATTAAAATTTTTTATCACTCATTTTTTGTTATAAAAACTACAGTTTATCAGCTCTAATGTGTATTAGTTAAACCCATCTTACTCAAAGTATCAAATATAGAAATTCCTCTTAGAGTTTTAGGGTGGGGCATATGGGAGTATGGATCCCAATGATAAATTTAGCATATTTTCTCTAATGGGAATGTATATATTTAATGCTATTTATAAAATGTTTGTTCATGTTATAAGAAATGTGAAAAATTGATGCAAAAATGAGTTTTTGGGTGATTTTTTCAAATTTTATTTGGCATATATAAAGATATAAGGTCTTTAGGTAAATGAGCTACTCAATCATGCCCAAAATGTTAGTTTCTTTAACAGTTCTTTAGAGTTTTAGAAGTATATACATCATTTATAACTAAAAGGAGAATAACTCGTTCATGCTTATTTTCCCTTAAAGATGTGGTACTATTTAAAATAGTTATTTTACATTTATGTATTTTTATACACATTTATTTAAATAAAAACTATGTATAATTACATTAGTTTTCATATTGAAATCTTTAATAATTGCAGTGTATTTCTTGAGTGTATATCCACCCTTTCTAGTAAGTTTAGTATCCGTGAGAATATTCTTGCTTTTCTATCAGTGGCTTAATGCATTTTTATCCCTGTATATAATTATCTTCATTAGAATTTAGAAGCAAATTATAAAGGACATTGGATAAATAAGACCAATAACTTAATTGATTCTTTTGCCTATCCAATGTCTTTAAATTATCTTCTTATAATTTGGTCTTTTTTGTAGCCCAGAAGATGAATCTTTCCTATACGTTTGCTATTCAAATATGAGAATTTAAGATTCTTTTTTTGTTTTAAATTTAACTTAAAAGGTAATTAGAAATTACAGTTTTTGGTTCAGCGATAATCCCCAAATATATGTGGTTCCATGGTTGCGAAAATGATCTTCCATTTCTAAAAGTCAGACATAAGTACCGAACTTTAAAATTTATTTGAGCAATTCTTCAAGTTCAGGAAGAAAACAAAGGTCCATTCTGTAAGGGAAGCTCAGAGAAAGAAAAAGGAGAAACAGGTGAGGTTTTTCTGTTCACAAAGCACATTTGCATGAGTCATTCTGAGTACTGGTTACTGTCTATTTAGGTCAGCACTAGTCCCTAATCAATAGTCTAATCATAGTTACTGCAAGAGGCTAGGTCCAGTGGTTTTTTTCTAGGTCCCATATTATTTTTGTTAAAAGTGGTAGGAAGTGTACCTTGACCTTGTGAGTTCTCAGAACATTTTATTTTACTCTTCTTCCACTACCTTCTCCTCATATAACAAACTACTTAGCTGTAAGTAGAATACTTAAAATGTTATTTTATAATAAACGAAGTTGCAAAGTTTTATGGTGACTCATCTTGTTGTAATGATCTGTGAACTCTCTTTCTCTTTATTTTTTTGTGGGTGCTAGTTTTTGTCTCCTTTGAGTGAAACATATATTATTTATCAGAAGGTAATGTGCATTTAAAGATTTTATTTACTTTGATGAATGTTGTTTCAGAAAGTATTTATATGCATTTTTATGGCTACTTAATTTTTCTTGTTCCCTATAAACTTTTCACTTGATTTGCTTGAGTCTTTAATGTATGAGATGTTATACTACATTGTGTAATAATTTTAAGGATATATTTTATCCTTGTCATATTCATTTGCTCTGTATGCTATACAGTATTTTTCTGTATTTATAATTAAATTTCCAGAAAAAAGCCAATTCTTTCTTTTGTTGTATATGTTTTTCTTTTTGAAAAGCAAAAGAAATTAACTCAAAGAAAGGTATAGCATAAATTGACTAGAGCCATCAAGTGACTGAGGCTTAGAGATGGAAATAGAGGGAAAGGGTACTGTCAAGGGAAGGAAACTGTAAGAGGATGTTTTCAGGAAACAGTGTTAATACTAAAAAGGGAGACAAACTTCATGAATTTCTATCTTCTCTATATGTTTTCGCTTCTTTTTCCAGCCTCCTCGCTACCTTATGTCTCTTCTTTGTGGTTTTGATTTTACCTTCCTTTATAGCAGACATCATGAAATAATTAAAGCAAATTCAGTCATCCATCCTTCCTCCCATTTTAGAAATGATCTTCAAAATGGTCTTATGAAGACTTAACTTTTCCACTAGTACAGAATATTGTCACCAAGATGATTTCTTCTTTGAGTAATACATGTGAAACCAACATTTTTGAATAGAAAGGCTTGATTTTGCTCTAATTTAAAATGATCAAAGCAGCAAACTACCTTAATGAATGAACATGAAGCCAACATTTCTTGCTAAGGACTACTTTAGAGCTTAAATACAAAGTGAGATATTTCAAAATATTTCAGATATTTCTAAGTGAGACATAGACAACTATGAGAGAGAAATGTTTTATACTGTTTTCTTGGTTTAATATTTTTGTAACATCTTGTTCGTTATAGAAACTGCTGAGATTTTTTCTAAAGTTATTGTTTTCCCCTGAAGAGCCATTAGCTTAAATGCATGGTTAATAACATACAAAATAAAATATTTTATTTCAGAATTTTTTCAAAGTAAGTGTTAGAAATTCTTTGAGAAACTTATATTAGGGATATTCAGTCAGTTCTTCTTAATGTGACTATACCTTCTGAAACCCAGGGGTGAGAAGTGGTGTTAGTGTCAAATTCTCCATTTCCTGTAAAATCTATTTATGGATTGACATAATTCTGATTCGATTATGCTGAAGGATAAAGGATAAAGGTAAACAAGTATCCAACTACAACTGACATATTTTGTAATTTTTTTGTTTTCAGTGTGTTCTGGTCTGAATTTTTTTATTACATCCATGGTAACTGACTTGACAGATTTGGTTTTATAATTACACATGGAAAAAAATTCAAAAAGTAATTTTTTTTTAATAAATGATTAATGAATGAGTTTTATCATTCTGAAGATGTAACCATATAAATCAAAATGTTCTTTGTTCATGGCTAACTTAATAAGTATTTACTGACCACCCACTGGATATGTCTTAGTCCATTTGGGCTGCTATAAGGAAATACCACCAAGTAGGTGGTAGGTTATAAACAACAGAAATTTATTTTTCACAGTCTATAGTTGTAAGTCCAGGATCATTGTGCCAGATGTTCTTGTGAAAGCCCTCTTCCTGTTTCATAGCAAGTGTCTTCTTGCTGTGTCCTCATATGGTGGAGCCTCTTTTATAAGGCACTAATCCCATTCGTGAGGACTCTATTCTCATGATTTAGGTACCTCATAAAGTCCCCCCTTCCTAATACCATCATCTTTGGGGGTTAGGATTTCAGCATATGAACTTTGGGTGGATACGGACATTCAGTCTACCACAGGGTACAAATTTTTATTTCATTTTTGAAGAAACAAAGAATATGATCTGCCACCCACCAAAAATAGCTTAGAGTTTCCTGAAGGAGGTAAGGGAAAGGCAGCCTGAATGGCAGGATAAGTAACTAAACTATTAATATTGTTAACAGAACTAATAGTAAATGATAGGTCAAAGGTAATCCATTTTATGGATGCTCATTTTGCTGAGAGAGAGCAAACTCTAATTGAGTTTCTAATATATAATTATGTCCACAAAGTAGAGAATTTTATGATATAAAAAGGCAGATATTCATTTGCATTATGATATGAAAAGCAAGATATTAATTTGCATTTTAAATAAGATTCATTACAGCATTACTCTCTAGCTCCTTATGTCAGTTTAGGATGTTAACCACAATATTGCAGGTCTCTGATACTTTTTACTTATGTGATTATGGGAGACCAAGAATTAACTAGTTAAGTGAGAAAACAATAAACCATTTTTAACACTTATATTTGATTGTAAATTAGGATGATTGCATATTCCAGTTACTACTTTAAGTTCTATAAATGTTTTTGTTCATTACTTTGTTTTATATTGGTTTTTGGGTAAAAAGTCTTATAAATCTTTCCAAAGTATAACCTTACTTACCTTAGAGTCTACACATCTAAATTAAACTTTTTAAAATTGACTTAAGGTTGTAATTTTGAATATCCATTCTTTTCTGTTCTATGTAACAGTGATTTTCTAAGTGCCTTAATTTCTTCCTTCCCTAAATCCCTACATGGCTATATATTTCTGGGTGCATTTTTAATCTTTTCTGCTGGTGCTCATTTCTTAGTATGCTCACTTATAGCAAGGTCATCACTAAATTTTTCAATAGAGCTAATCTAAGCAAACTGGAGTTTCCAGGTGAAAGTAGATAGCACATCTGTTAAGTCAGAAAACCTGGAATAGTCATCCCTCAGATATCCACATGACTGGCTCCCTCACTTCTGGTCTTCATTCAAATGACACCTTTTTAGAGATATCATCCCTGGCCACCCTATTTAAAATTTCAACTACCATCCCACAATGTTTGATATCCCCTTTCCTTGCTTTTTTTCTTTATCCCTAATACTTATCAGTAACATGCTATATTTTTTCGTTTTCATCTTGCTTCTTAATTGTTGCCCCTCCCTCACACCCTCCCTCCATGGCATCCTGGAATTTAAGTTCCACAAAGCTTGGTTTTTTTCTGTTTCTTTACAACTGTATCCTCAATGCTGAAGACAGTGACTGGCATCTAGAAAGTACCCTATAAATATTTGTTGAAATAATTATCAAAAGCAAGAATGAAAAGAAAGGTACTGGTAAGAGAAACATTAAGAAGGTAGATATGGCAAGTGATTGGGTGAAGTGAAGAAAGCCTTGGGAAATTGACAAAAAAGACAACGAGCTGTTAGGTCTAAGTTTCTGTGTGAAAATGAGACCATTTCCTCATTTTTTCAATAAATATTTATTGAGCTTCTTTGTAACAGGTGCAGTGCTCTTGATGTTGGGGATCCAATGTGGAGCAAAACTGGACATGATCTTAGCCTCTAAGGAGCTTATAATTTAGTGGAGGAGGCAGGCATTTATCAAATAATTATCAAGGTGAATGTGAAATTTCCACAGCTGTGAAGGAGAATACAGTCAGCCCTCCATATCTGCAGTTACACATCCATAGATTCAACTAACTGCAGATCGAAATATTCAGAAAAAAAAATTCCAGAAAGTTCCAAAAGCAAAACTTGAATTTGCAGCTCACAGACAACTATTAACAAAACATTTACATTGTATTTACAACAATTTACATAGTATGTACATTGTATTAGGTATTCTAAGTAATCAAGGGATGATTTAAAGTATATGAGAGCATGGGCTTAGGTTATATGAAAATACTACACCATTTTTTTTCCTTCAAGTTTTATTGAGATATAATTGACATACAGCACTATAAATTTAAGGTGTGTACTGTAATGATTTGATTTACCTACATCATGAAATGGTTACCACAATAAGTTTAGTGACTATTCATCATCTCATATAGATACAAAATTGAAGAAATAGAAAAAAAATTTTTTTCCTTGAGATGAGAGCTCTTAGGATTTACTCTCTTAACAGCATTTATATATAACATTCAGCAGTGTTAATTATATTTATCATGCTGTACATTACATCCCCAGTACTTATTTATCTTATAACTGGAAGTTTGTACCTTTTGATTTCCTTCTTCTAGTTCCCCCTCCCCCACCCCACCTCTGGTGACCACAAGTCCGATCTCTTTTTCTGAGTTTGTTTGTTTGCTTGTTTTTGAAGTATAATTGACCTTCAACACTATGTTAGTTCCTGTTACACAACATAGTGATTCAATATTTCTATACATTTCAAAATATCACCACAATAAATCTAGTTACCATCTCTCACCATACAAAGATATTACATTATTATTGACTATATTCCTATGCTGTACATTTCATCCCCATGACTCATTTATTTTGCAACTGGAAGTTTGTACCTCTTTATCTCCCTCATCTATTTCTCTCCTCCCTTGAGCCCCTTCCTCTCTGGCAGCCACCTGTTTGTTCTCTGTATCTATGAGTCTGTTTTGATTATGTTTATTCATTTGTTTTTGTTTTTTAGATTCCACATTTAAGTGAAATCATACAGTATTTGTTTTTCTCTGACTTATTTCACTTAGAGTAATAACCTCTAGGTCCATTCATGTTGTTGCAAGTGGGAAGATTTCATTCTTTTATGGCTGAGTATGATTCCATTGTATATATACACCACATCTTCTTTATCCGTGTATCTATTGATGGGCACTTAGGTTGCTTCCATATCTATTGTAAATAATACTGCAATAAACATATGGGTATATATATCTTTTCCAATTAGTGTTTTCGTTTTCTTTGGATAAATACCCAGGAGTGGAATTGCTGAATCCTGTGGTAGTTCAATTTTTAATTTTTTGAGGAGTCTCCATACTGTTTTCCATAGTGGCTGCACCAATTTACATTCATTAGATACTTCAGAGAGGAGCTAAACCAGAGGACCTGTGGGGAGGGCTCTGTCCCAGGAAAACCCATAGGGCCCTGCTCTGTTACAAAATCAGGGAGTATGATACCTCCAGCTTTGTTCTTCTTTCTTAAGATTGTTTTGGCCATTTGGGGTCTTCTGTGTTTCCGTATGAATTTTAGAATTCTTTGTTGTAGTTCTGTGAAAAAATGTCATTGGTATTTTGGTATGGATTGCACTGAATCATGTAGATTGCCTTAGTCAATATCATCATTTTAACAACGTTAATTCTTCCAATTCATGAACATAATGTATCTTTACAGCTCTCTGTGTCGTCTTCAGTTTATTTTCTCAGTGTCTTAGAGTTTTCTGAGTACAGTTCTTTTACCTCCTTAGTTAGATTTATTCCTAGATATTTTATTCTTTTTGATGTGATTGTAAATTGGATTGGTTTCTTAATTTCTTTTTCTGATAGTTCATTGTTAGTGTATAGAAACACAACAGATTTCTGTATATTAATTTTGTATCCTGTAATTTTACTGAATTCATTGATGAGTTCCGATAGATTTTTGGTGGTGTCTTTAGGATTTTCTATGTATAGTATCATGTCATTTTGCAAACAGTGACAGTTCTACTTCTTCCTTTTTAATTTGGATTCATTTTATTTCTTTTTCTTGTCTGATTGCTGTTGCTCAGACTTCTAATACTATGTTGAAAAAAAGTGGTGAGAGTGGGCATCCTTGTCTTGTTCCTGATATTAGAGGAAATGCTTTCAGCTCTTCATCATTGAGTATTATGTTCGCTTTAGGCTTGTCATATATGGCCTGTATTATGTTGAGGTATGTTCCCTCTATATCCACTTTGTTGAGAGTTTTTCCCATAAATGGATGTTGAATTCACTTCAGAAAGAAGAGAGAACATATATAAAGGTTTTATGCTGGGTAAGAGTATGGCAAGAATGAAGGATGGTAAACAAGCCACTGAATGAGCTGAAGATGCAAAGGGGAGGTTTGAAAGATGAGGCTGGAGAGGAAGGTGGAGCTCAGAGATGATTAAGGTTTCCTTTTAAAAAGATTATTCTCTCTACATTATTGAGAATGGATTGGTCTAGACTAATCATGAGACTTTTGACCAAAGATAATGAGTGGTGATAATTGTAGATTTGGAGAGGAATGCACAGATTTGAGAGAGATATTTAGGAATTAAAAAGTACAGGATGACGCTGACATGAATTAAACACCATTTTCATGTTAGGCACTTTATTACGTACAAGGGATACAAAAAAGAAGTAGCCTGCAATAGGAGAGCTCTTTGGAATAAACCATTCCATTATATATATATATATATATACATACAAATATATATATATATATATATATATGGTGCTTTGATATAATAGTGAGGGAAACTATTCTACCTGGGTTTTCACAAAGGAGATGAAGGCTAATATGCATCTTCAGAAATAACAAGGAGTTTTCTAAGTGGATAAGGAGAGGAAGGGAATTCTAGGTGGAGAGGAAGGGAATTCTAGGTAGAGAGAACTATTTGTGCAAAGGCAGAAAGTCATGAGAAAGCAGCATTTGCTCAGGTAAGCAAATGTTCAGAACATGAAGGAATTTATAAGGCTTGCTAATGATATGGGACTTTACCTTTTGGACATGGGGAGCCTTGATACTTTCTCTCAGCGCCCTGAGGTTTGCCAAGGAATTTCTGGAGTTGAAGCTTATTTGGGAATAGAGATGGAAAGATGGATGATTGTGTTTGAAGAGGGGGGCTTTCATTTGAATGTCCAGTAACAGAAATGAGAGACTAGAGTTAGAAATTAGATATGGAGATTGAATTTACCACACAGGTGATATTTAAACCCTTGAGAATAGATATGATTGTCAAGGCAAAAAGAGGAAACCTTGGATAACACTTACATTGAATATCAAAGCTGTAAACGAATTTGGGGGATGGAAAAAGAAGGGATAAGAGAAGTTGGTAGATAATAAAGTAAGTTGAAATATGAATGGCTGCCACGCCTAATCTGCTTCATTACTTTCGCCCCATTGGCCTAGGAGTTAAAGGAAATTTTTGTTTTCTGGCTTTGTGAATAGATCAAATAAAAGCTAAAAATGATTTTTTATACCTTCCATACCTAGACTGTTTTCTTACTCGTATTTAGGATAAACTCTTCCCTTGCTATAATTAACAGTATTTCATCCAAACTCTAAAACACCCATTTGGTGGTCCACAACATATGCATTATTGTATTTCAACTAGAAATCTAAATGTTGTAAAGTGACTTTAGTTTATTTGAAAGCTTTTCATTGCTGTTGTTTTATGTAGAATAAACATTATAACATAGATCCAACTAATCAAACTAATATTATTATTAGTACTAATCCTGACAGATTTGTTTACAAAAGAGTATACTAAAGAAATTGCTCTGACAGTTCCAAGTGTGCCAGCTTGGAGAAAACCCATCTCTGGTCAATTATTTGAATTTTGCTGAATTTCTTTCCATGTGTTTATAGCTTCAATGTCTCGGGCTAATATTCAACCTGTTAGTTGGCTTATTACCTTTCAGAGACTGACCTGTGTTTGGTGTAAAAATTAAGTGACAGGGAATACCCACTTGAGTTGTGAATGTGATTTCTTAATTTTATCTTTCCTGATCTACTTGATGAATTATATATGTTCATACCTAAAGGAAAAGAGGGAAGGATCTTCTTCCATGTGAGTTTCCATTGAATGCTCTGCAGGTATTTTCTTATGGCAACTATTTTAACCGAGGCAGAAACCTTTTCTTCATATTTATGTATTGATGGTATTAAATAGATAGGGTAAAAATAATTAACCAGGAATAACAGTATAATCTCCAGATGAATTCTAGATGAATGGATGTTGCAATTACGTACTATATACCACACTCAGTCTATAAGAATATTTTAAATAAAAATAGTTTAGCTTAAATCTACATAATGTTCAAAATTGAAAGTAAAGTTTGCATGATGTTTAAGAGAGACATTCGGTGAGTACGGTTTTTGTAAATGTATTGCAATTGCTAAAAATTAACATAAAATGTGTATGCTTGCTATAAACATTTATTTTCAAGCTTCTTAAAAATTGGACATACTTTGTATAGTTTTCCCTCAAATAAAATGTCAGTGATAGAGTTAGAAGCTTTTTTTTTGTTTTGTTTTGTAAGGATATTTTATATGAATCTCATTGTGGTTTTATTTTCTAATGTTCTGCATAAAAGTTCAAATGTGAGCAGAAACTATTCATTCACTGTTATTCTCTTTGATAAATTTGGGTATATGTAATTTCCTGTAAAAGTGTGAGTGGGGAAACTAAATTCTTTGAAATGAGTTTTCTGATTATTAAGATTTTATAGGTAAAGCTTTATTATATAATTAACTTAGATGATTTGGGTATGTGTTAATCATCAACAGAATTTTGTAGACTGTAACTTGAAGTAGTTCTAATGATGTTTTAGGAGAATACAAAAACATTAAATTGTCTATACCACATCAATTAGCCTTTGATGGTTTTCTTTTTTGTTATGCTAATTTATTTTCATGACTCAGAAATGAGAGATCTTTTAGATGCTGTTTGTTTACACAGCAGGTCAGTAGACTTTAGGTCAACATGTCTATGAATAGGTACATGTGGTTATTTTGAACATTTGAAATTGTTTAGATTTTCCCCCAATTTTCATAACATTTTATGTATTGATTTTGCTAGATTGCAGAAGAAAGGCACACTCATATAGTTTGATATTTGTTTTTGTATTTTTTTCTTTCTAACATAATGACTACCGGGGAAATTTTCACGTCATATCAAATTACTTTTGGTTCTTTTGTATTCTCTAAAAGAACTTTACAAAATTCAATCCAATAAGTATGTATTGAATGTTTTTTTGTTTCTGTTTTTGTTTTTTTAGTATTTATTTATTTTTTAGCTGCATTGGGTCTTAGTTGCTGCACACGGGATCTTTTGTTGCAGTGGGCTCTTCGTTGCAGTTCACAGGCTTTTCTCCAGTTGTGGTGTGTGGGCTCCAGAGCACGTGAACTCTGTAGTTGAGGCACGTGGGCTCTCTTGTTGTGGCTCACGGCCTCAGTAGCTCCGTGGCACGAGGGATCTTAGTTCCCTGACCAGGGATCAAACTGGTGTCCCCTGCATTGCAAGATGGATTCTTAACCACTGGACCACCAGGGAAGTCCCTGAATGGTTTTTTTATGTGTTTAGCACTGTGTTGGGGGACCAAGAGGTTACCAAAATGGAGATGATCACCTGACCTGGCATCCAGTTCATGTGTTACTCCTAAGTAATGATGTGACCTTGGAAATGTCACTTGCTTATCTAAGCCTCAGTTCCTAATATGGAAAATGAAGATTTTGGAACTATATCCTCTTTAAGGTCTCTTACAAACATAACACTATTTGTAATTGTCAGATTGGCTTTATAAAGGGCTGGATATATTCTGTTTACCTTTCCAGAACCACTTTCTATCTTTCTCACCCTGTATGTGTCCTGGGAGGATGACCTTTACCAACTATATCATCTAGCTCCCCTGCCCTTTGGCTTCTGGTTGGATTATACCAATGGGAGATACCAGCTAGAGATCAGAGGGTGAGGGGAAAGTGAAGTCATCTTACTCCTTTGTGTTGCCTTGAATTGGCTGCTTTTCTCTCCCCAGCCATAGCACCTGTCAGGAGGCCCTCTCTAGATAATGGTAATCACTTACTCCTTTTGCCCTTTAGGCTTGGGATGGTAACGTCTCTGGCTGTTGTCAGATCCTCTGGAACTGTGCACTATTCCCTGTTCCCTATCCCCTAAACTCTGTCTACATCTTTATAAATAGTTCCTTAATTAAACCATCATTCTCAAATTACCAAGTTTGGATGTGCCACCTTTTTTTTTTTTTTCCTCTTCCAGAACTGATTGAATGCTTTCTATTCTCTTGGAATGACTTGCTACCAATCTCTGTATCTTAAGGACTTATTACCATTAAGTGTCATCAAGAGTCTCTGTAAAATGAAAATATTCTGTGAGGGACTACATGATAAGCTCTCTGACTAATATGTTGATTTCCAGTAGTTACTATTGGATTGTATGCTACTTGTTTTAGAGATGTGTGTATGTATGCATGTGTACGTGCCCCCTTTTCTTCACTTTATAATCAAGTGAGAGCTCAACAATTTTATTTAGGTCATTTTCCTGGCAGAAAATACCATTAGGCTAGTCAGATCAAGATGTGTGGAGTTTTTTCTTGTGGCAATGGGGAATCTTTGAAGAGTTTTAAGATATGGAGTGACCTGGTTAAATTTCCTTTTTTTTGTAGGCTACTCAGTGGCTATATGTTGGGAGAATTTGTAGGCAAGGAGGCTGATGTTTTATATTAGATAAAAGATAATAGGTATCTGAACAAAAGCAGCAATAATCAGTGTGTCGAAGGAAGGAGTTGAAAAGTCAGCAGTTGTGGCAGTGGATTGGATGAAGGGGAAAAAGCTTATCATCACTGTCTTTTCTGTGTGACTAACCAAATGGAGAGTGGTGCTGCTCCATGATATGGAGAATAATGGAGGAGGATTAGGTTTGGGGGAAGTTGATGAATTAAATTTTGGGCTTGTGTGTTTGAGATGCCTAAAGGACATCTAGGTTTTCCTGTCCAGAAGGTAGTTGATTGACTGAATAGTCTGAAGCAAGAAGGAGAAGACCAGATTAGAAAAAAATAATTTAAGGAGTCATCAGCAAGGCAGTATTGAAGCCAAAAAGAGAATGAGGTCCCTCATTTTTTTTTTTTTTTTACAGATGGAAGTGCAGAGAAAACTAGTGTATTACAAATTTGGTCGAAGAAGATGACCTAAGGAAGGAGAGAGAAGGAATGGTTAAAGAGGTATGCAGAGGGCCAGGAGACTCTGGTTGCATGTGAGCTAAGGAAATAGAGTTTTAAGACACAAGCCATCAAGAATGGCAGATGCACCCGAATTTCAGAAAGGTAGAGGCTAGAAAATATTTTTCAGAGCTGATAGTTAAATGATTACCTTAGGGAGAGCAGTTTCAATGGAGTAATGGTTCATTGGAAATCAGATTCCTGTATGGAAGGGACAGGAAGAGAGAGCAAGTATAAATTGATATGACAAGATTTGGATGAGTAAAGGAGGGTAGAATATGGATAGTAGTATGTCAGGAAAGAATTTTATGTATGTATGTATGTGTGTGTGTGTATGTATGTATGTGGGTAGGTAGGAGGGCAGGTAGGTAGGTAGGTATACTCCTTATTTCTGTGAGGCTAGAGTAGGCCAGAGAGAAAGTTTGAAGATACCGGAGAGGGGAGGTCTGATGAAAGCTGGAGGAGAGTCTTGGTTCAAGAGCACAGGTACAAGATTGGCTTTGAGTAGAGGAGAGACTTGAAGTGAGGATGGGTGTGATTGAAGATAAATTTGTAGGTAATGGGCCAGAAAAATTGAGAGGAATCTAGTCTGAGTGCCTTTATTTTCAGGATGAGATCAAAGACAATGTTGTCTGAAAATCAGAAAGTTGTTTGAAGAGATTATTGAAGTGGGGGTTCAAGGAGGTTGTTGAAAATTTAGAATAGTCATTGAGACACGAGGCAGTGTGGTGTGGTGGTTAAGAGCCTGGCCTCTGGAACTCTTCTACTGATGAGTTGTGTGACCACAGGCAAATTACACTATTTTTCTGTGCCTCAGTTTTCATCTAAGAAAGGGGATAATTATAGTTCCTACCTCATTAGAATATTGTGAAGGTTAATAAATGTTTAAATATAGATGTGTGTAAAGTATATCTGGTACATAGTAAATACTCTATAAATTATAATTCTGATTATTACCGATATTTTTCAAGTGTTAATATATACTTGAAATGTGGGGGATAAAGTAATTGAAAGTAGTGTGGTTGGGGAAGGGAGAGACAGAGAATAAGAACACAGGTGGATGTGCCCATGTGAGAACTGGAGTAGTTGTGGTTAAAGAATAGAGTATTTGAATTTAAAATTCAGTTAGAACATGATAAGCTAATGAAAAGTTCTAGCAACTGACTGTGAGAGGTGAAGGTCATTGGATTTGAGATGGACATTTTGTCGAAGTATCAGAGGTTTGTACTTATAAACAGAATGACTGAATGCAAATCTGCACATGCAGACCGACAAAGGAGTGTTGTATTGACCACTTAAATATGACAAGTGGCATTGCTGAACGTGACGTGATTTTCTGAAATGGAGAGCTATTCTTGGTAAAGTTTCTCTCAATTTACACAATAGTTCCATTCCTAGAAAATTCAATGTATATTCAATCTTTGTAAAAAGTACTGTATGAGATGTAAAACAAAATTTGGTTTCAGGCTTAAATCATTGTTCTCCTTTTCCTCCTCCCCCCACTTTGTGAACTGTGTGTCATATAGAATTTGGGTTATTTTGAAGCACCGTGCTGTGCATTGCAGGACATCCAGCATTCCTGTACCTCACCTATTAAATGCTGGTGGCATCCTCCAATCTGTAATAACCTGAACACATTTTTTCAACGCCTGCATTGAGCACCACTGGGTTAGGGGAAAGATGGCACAAAGTAGCATGTGGATTAGAACCAAGGAAAAGGGTCCTGTTTTGCAGTGACCTAGTATGATAGAGGTGTGAAGCAGGGAATTACCTGGCAACAAAATTTCAGTAGAATCCTGATATAAAGTTGCAGTGTTGCAAGGTAGTAAAGTTTCTTTACCATCTCAGCCTCTGTCCTTGTTAACTCCTTCCCCCGAGGCACCCCAGCTTAGATGTATCTGGTAGCCAGGTTAATTAACACTTAGTGGCCTAGTACAGTAAGAATTCTTGACTGGATTTGGTGAAGAGTAATTTCAGCATAACTTCTCTTTTAACTACCTTAGCATTTTCTTCCCTTTCTACTATATTTCCAAGCATTCCTTTTCCATATGAAGACAGGTGCACATACCTGATGTTTCCCATTAAAATGTTTATTTCTCTATTTTTTCTTGCTGTCAGTAAATATGTTGCATAAAAATGTAATCTTTGAATTTCTGTGTTTGCTTATGAACATATTCAAATGTGCACTAAAATGCAGTGGAATTATTGCAGTTTCATCTTTTGTTCAAACTGATAAACTTTTAGTAGTATCACCCTTGTCCAATGTTAATGGGTTTGTTATTTTTGGAAGAATCATTTGCAGTAGTTTACTTCTGGTGATCCTAATTAATCAGAAGTATTGCTTTTAAAAGATTAATCTTGAAAATCTAGCCAAGTTGTGCTATTTAGATATTGTGCTTATTTTAAATTAGGTGATTTTTGTAATACTGAACAATATTTTTCATTGTAAATAAAAATTTAGCATGATAAAAATGTTTGCCCAGGGAATTAAATGAGGTTTGATGAGGTTTTTAGCTTCATTTGTGAAGTAAAACCTGATAGTGAAGATGAGTAGTTCCCGAAGTATACAAGCTTTGTGAAATATTTTCCTACTTTCAGTCTATTTCCTCGGGTATATGCCCATGCCATGGAAATCATTGTGATTAACATTAATTGTTAAGCTTCTTGGGTCTCCCTGCAGAGAAGCCAGAGCTGTAAAAATTGAACCCTTTTTTTTTTTTGCCTTGTAAAGGTCATAGCAACAAGACATGGGTCTAGAAATGGAGCACTGTAATGGTCACATAGCTGATTTAAATGGCGCTATGTAATTATATCACAATTATATGCATGGGTAGCGTCTCTTTATTAAGTTACATTCTTTTATATTAAAATATATATCATTTTTATGTGAGAAAAGTTAGATATTTCATAAAATCCAATTTGTTCCTGTCCCTTAATCTTAATATGTTACTTAGTCTATGTTTTAAACTGGTAGAAAATAATTTGTTCTCGATCTCTTTTTCTTATTTTATCATGGGCCCTTAATAATCTCAAAAATGAATCCATTAAATCAATTAACAGATTAATTTCACCTGCTTTTAAGGTGAACCCCATCCTGTGGGGTGGGGCTCCTATGAGATTTTCATAAACTATAATTGAGTTTTTATTTGCCCTAAAGTGAGTTGTCCAATCATCTGTCCTTTGAAAATTCACTTTGGTGTGTCATGTGTGGTACATTAGATGAGAATTATTTCTTTCTTTGACACACAATGTAGTGTTTTTGTTTGCTTGTTTTAGACAAGTTCCTGAAAAGTTTTGTGAAAATCAACTTAAAAAAACAAAACCAAAAAACCTCTTATTTCCCTACTGCATTATACTATAATTTTAGTATGTTTTATTTGAATAAAGTATTGAATTAGTACTTATTCCAAAAATCAACAAAAGTTTGATATGATTAAAGGGAAAAGTGTATTTTTAAATTTTCTATTTTCATCTCAGATTTGGAAGTTCACAGACCTATTGGAATAATGATGCATAAGGAAATTAAATGCAGCTTCTAAATCTTACAAAGTTGTTAAAATATATCATGTCATAACAAAATCCTACTTAAGAGTAATCTGATTTAAGAAAAAGACAAAAGGTAAATCTTAGGATATGAAATTTTGTAAGTTTTCCTTTCTTGGAATATTTAGAAAAATTGAAAAAATGTCTCTTGGAGTAGTAGGGCTAGAAATAGTGGTTGAAAGGTAGGAAGAGGATGTTTTTGGATCATGGCAGGAAATAGGGTACCTTCGGGATGGGAGTTGTGACTAAGATTAAGCACAAGACTTCAAGGTAATTTCAGGCTAACTGTAGTCACTTAAGTTTAAGTCCTGGAGTTTAATCATTAGGGAAGATTGAATAAAAGATCAGTTAACATCCTGTCATAGCCAGTATCTACAAAATTGCTTCCATTGAGCTTCACTTCCTGGTTTTTGTGTTCTGTCATAGTTCTTTTCCATAATGAATTGGGTTGACCAGTGTAACCGATAAGATGTTGCAGAAATGGTGATGCTAGTTGCTTCAAAGGCTAGGTCAGAAAAGAAATTGTGCTGTATCTTGGATTGCTTGCTCTGGGCGGCCAGTTAACATGTCATTAGGATGCTTAAGCAGCCAATGGAGAGGCCTACAGAGAGTGGAATTGAGGCCTCCTGCTAACAACCAGCACCAGGTGAGTGAGCTATCTTGGAAGCAGACCTTCCAGCCTCAACAAGCCTTCAGATGAATGCAGCCCTGGCTGACACTGTTATTGCAACCTGTGAGAGACCCCAAGCCAGATATTCCTGATCCAAAGAAACTGTGAGGTAATAAATGTTTATTGGTTTAAAACCCTAAATTTAGAGTAATTCGTAACAGCACAGAGGAATAAAATACACAAATAAGAACAGAGTTTCAACTGTGATAATTGCCGTTAGAGAAAGGTGTGTACCTCTGTGAGTGGCAAACAGACTTCTGATTTAGTATGGGTGTTTGGGAAAGGCTTATGAGCTTAGATTTAAAGAATAGAAAGAACATTCCTGACAGGGACAGCATGTGAAATGCTGTTATGGGAGAAACAGGGCACTTTTCAGAAACCTGAAGACCACCAGTGTGGCTAAGTATAGACAGCAAAGAAGAGATGGAAAGAGATGAAGTCTTCATCAGAAAATGCTAGGCTCAAGACCTTATTAAAGATTTTGGTCTTTATGTGAAAAGCAGTGGGAATCCATTGAAAAGTTTTCAGCAGGGGGATGTGGGGTAACTAGACTAGCTATGTATTTTGTAAAGAACATTTGGATAGCCTTGTGGAGAATAGATTAGAGGTAGTAGGCTGGGAATAGGTTGTGTAAGGGTGGGTGAAACTCCTTTCACCAGTTAGAAAGTAATTGAATTTATCTAAAGAGATGTTGATAGTTTGGACTAGAGTGGTGGCAGTTTAGGTGGAGAGAAGTAGGCAGATTTGAGAGGTTTTGTATTAAAAATAAACTGAATGTGGTGATGAGGAGTTAGACGTGAGAGGTGAAAAAAATGTAGCTGTTAAGGTAGGTATATAGCCTTGTCATTGGATGGATGAAGACTCAAATTTTTTAAGGAAGATTTTCTATTTTTTTTTGGTGGGGGACATGTTTTTAGATGCTTTTCACATAGTCAACATGGAGTTTCAAGAGCTAGTTGGATACATTGTTTAGGAACTCAGAGGAAAGGTCTGAGCATGAGATGAAAACTTGTCAGGTTTATTTCATATGAAGTCATAATTCATGTGATGCAGTCTTTGAGGAGTATGTGGTCAAAAGAACACAGTTCATTAAAACAAAAATTATTTCAAAATAGTGCAAGTTTTTTATGCACTTGTCAAAACTATGAATGGAACTCAATTTCCAGCAGTACTTTGTAATATTGTTCTTGTTCCTTTTCTCATCTTCTGTCTTCACCAAATGCAGCTGTTATACCACCCCATTCTTCAAAACTCCTGAAGAAGCTACCCTTCTACTCCCATCCAGGCTAACTTTTATCCTAATTCATCCTTCATCTTCTTTGCTCTTCATTATTTAAATTGAGGTAACTGTGTTTTCCTGTTTTGACAACATAGGGCCTTGCTTGCAGTGGAGAGTAGGGAAAGAAACTGGGAGCTCAAAGCCAGGTATTCTTTCGATGACTTCGGGAGAAGAAAATCACGGAACACCTCTGAGAACAGTGACACATTACTGATTTTTGTCATGTCACCTAGTTTTCAACATTAAGTAAAAATTGAAGCCATGGGCTTAGAGTATTTTTCCTTGTCTTTGAGTAAATGAAAGTGTCCTGATCCTTAAGTAGCTCCATCATTTAATGGTTGGGGTAAGGAAGATGAGCCTAGAGGAGGACTGATTGGGATCTGTGTTAACTTCTGTCTGGAACTTCTGAGCTAACTGCTGCTTCAGGTCTCAGGTCTTCGCTTAGATAATGGTTTCTTTGGAAGGCCTTTTTAAACATTTCATTTCCAGGTTAGGCTCTTCTCCGGCAGCCACTCAGTCTTATTATTGTCCTTATCACTGCTGTAATTATTTATTTAATTGCATGTGGTTCCCAGCACTCTAACCTCTGCTATGGGAGGGTGGTAGACAAGTTCAACATTGTATCCCCACTGAGTACTATCTTATCTTTTATGTAATGGGACTCATTAAGCACTTGTTTAATTAATTCAGGCAGGTATTCTCATTAGACTCATTAGGCTTCGTATGTGTATATCAGTCACATTTCTTTTCCTGCTTACTGTTAAAATATATAGACTTGCTCTTTAGCAAACAACATAAAGTAGCTAGACTCCAGGTTCTTGTCTTAGATTATGACTTTGAACTCTCGGCCACCTAATACCTATAAAAAGTTTGGGGGAAATAAAATTTATGAAGGACTGCAGTGTACTTGTACCATATGGTTTTCACATGAGAATTAGTTTAATTGAAGTGTGCTTCACTGTTATTCCATCGCTTATATTACGGGATATTAAAAGTAACACAACTTTATTTTTTTTTATTTTTTTGCGGTAGGCGGGCCTCTCACTGTTGTGGCCTCTCCCGTTGCGGAGCACAGGCTCCGGACGCACAGGCTCAGCGGCCATGGCTCACGGGCCCAGCCGCTCCGCGGCATGTGGGATCCTCCCAGACCGGGGCGCGAAGCCGGTTCCCCTGCTTCGGCAGGCGGACGCGCAACCACTGCGCCACCAGGGAAGCCCCGTAACACAACTTTAAAACTCACTGTTATATTCACTGTAGGGGTGGAAGAGAAGGTGGTTTTCTGTGATTTCTTTATGAGGACTGATAGGAAATTTTTGTTTTCAAGGTATAATAGTAGTAAGAAATCTTATTTTGAATGACTAGGTTTGTGTGTGTGTGTGTGTGTGTGTGTGTGTGTGTGTGTGTTTCTGGATATGACAAATCATGTGACTGCATATGTTTCTCTCTTTGCAGTAGCTTCTAGGAAACTCATAAATTTTGTGGTCTTCCTTTATCAAAGGACATAAACGTTTTATGTCCTATGTTTTGAGTAACAGTCTTACTAGTGATTTTAATTTTACCTTTTTATTTCTTCTATCTTTATTGCCATCTTCATTCCCTTCCTATCCCCATGTCTTTACTTTTTTACTTCCTGTACTAACTTGTCTTTGTAAGTCATCTTAATTTTTTTTGAATCATAAAGCATTAAAAAATTACATATAGTCTTCTACAGCATAATGGATCTCTTATTGGCAATTTGTTTAGGAACTGACTTGGTATTAATTTGACCTCTCTCCTTGGATCCCCGAGACTCTCTGGGATATTGAGGCTGGCTGAGTCCTTTGGAGCACCCCCTCTCCTAGATTCCAGTTACTGAATAAAGGGTCTTCTTTGTTTTCCCTGCAGGGAGTAGTCTTTCATTCCTCTTTTCTCTCTCTCCCAACCCAAAACATTCCTAAACTGTTTTACAAATAGTTTACCTATGTTGCAACTGTGATTTTTTTTTTTTTTTTTTTTTTTGCGGTACACGGGCCTCTCACTGTTGTGGCCTCTCCCGTTGCGGAGCACAGGCTCCGGACGCGCAGGCTCAGCGGCCATGGCTCACGGGCCCAGCCGCTCCGCGGCATGTGGGATCTTCCCGGACCTGGGCACGAACCTGTGTCCCCTGCATGGGCAGGCGGACTCTCAACCACTGCGCCACCAGGGAATCCCGCAACTGTGATTTAATAAAATGTTTGAGGTAGAGATAAAATGTTAGGTAGAGATAAATGTTATGATAAAAGCAAGGAAAGGTAGTTACTTGAATTCTTTTTTATTTTTGTAGTTATTTTGAAGAGCCACTTAAGGCATTTATAATAATTCTAGAAAGGTCAGTAATCTTGGATCACACTAAGGATAAACTAAATCTGAAAAAAATATAAGAAACTTTCAATGGGCTAAATGTATATGATGATTTTAGGCTTTTATTCATGTCTAAATTTTGTTTCCCCTGCTATTTTAAGAAGTTAGGAAATATGGGATATTTATATATGATGAATAGGTGAATTTAATTAAACACTTTAATATTGGTTTTATTACTTATATCCTCTGTATAGTTTAAAGAACAACTAGCATTCTTTATAGAGATATTTGCAGTAGCAATTTTAAAGAATATATTTTCATTGTTTTGTTAATAAATCAAACTTTTCAAGTTATTTCTGGCTATTAAACCTTTCTGGAAAGTTGTTCCATATCCTTCCGGTCATCTAAATTTATCACAGGCCTTTAACTAAGAAGGCTGGTGAACCTTCTTTCCTTTTGATCCTGCATCCTGGCGGGTGCTTGGATATTTCTTCTGTAAGGAAAGTTTTGGTGGATGAGTCAGTGCACTGAGTCATAGGCAGCATGAAGCCTCTAGTGTTCTATACTAACTAATTGGAAACAGTTTCAAAATTAATTAAGGCACAGTTGTCAGCTCACTGTTACTGATTGACATCCCACCAAAGTATTTTGTTTTTTGGCAACTTGCTTAATTGTTCTTTGGTATTTAGGTTTTTGTTTTGCTTTATGATTTTTTTTTTTTTTTGGTCTGTTGAATAGACCTATCGTTACCATGTTGATTTTTTTTTTAAAGCTCTTTTATGAACCCTGTGTCATTTGTGTTTAATTTCTCCCTTGCTTGATGCTTTTTTTCCCCTAAAAATTATTCAATGCAATTCCTTCTCTTTTTAGCTTGCTAATTTATCAGTCCATGAGAGAACTTTTTTATGCTCCACAGAAACTAGTTCATACAATAATAGTATATTGATTTGTCAAATAAGAGCCTGCTCTCTGACTAAACATTATGTTGGAAGTTAAATGGCATGCTTAGCTTCCTTTACATTGCATTAATTTGACCTTAATAAACTTATTAAAAATGACTTGTTTTTGAAAGATTCTGTTTCTTCATTGTGCTCATGTTTGTTTGAAAGTACTTTTATTTGTATAAAGGATTCTGCAAGGGGGGGCACCTAATAAGTGTTCTTCATGTTTACAGAAGATTAAACAAGAAATCAAGACCAGGAAGGTATTTTGGCTGAAGTGATCAAATATGTTCTGGCAAGATGATAAAGTGCTAGGGTTAATTACTGAGGGGGAGAAATAAAAGAAGAAGAAAGACAAGAGAACTCACATATGAAGTGCGCACTTTCCATATATTATTTCTTTAAATCCTCCCAGCACCCCTTGGAGGTGGGAATTATTTACCCATAATCAAATGTGGAACTTGAAGCCCAGCTAATGAGTAACTTATTGAAAGTCTTCAACAATATCTGTATAATAAACACGTTAGGCAGTTTATGGCAGCACATTAGTGTACTGTCTCATGCCAAATTTGGAAAGGAAATTTAGGAAAAGTATTTGATCTAGATATACAATAGATAATCTATATGACAGTAAATGGATTACACATCTTTGAATCATTACTCTTAAATATTACTTTTGAAGCTATTTGAAATTGAGACACATTTTACAATTGATGACATGTCATAATTTAATTGGCAGCATCTTTCTTTCATAGTACATATTAATGCTTCATCTTATAATCAGTATGATCTTAGATTTGTTGGAATATAGTAGATGGTCCTTGTTCTTTTCACTCCTTAGAAACATTTAAGAACAAAGGCAATCATTTGACCTTTTGGGTTTTCATTCATTTTCCCTTAAGTCTGTTCTAATGAGATGGGCTTTAAAGAATTCTATGGTTAATTAAGTTTTAGAAGCATAGCATAATCTGTACTTCTCTTGGAGATTCTTATTATACACTAGCATGTAAGAATCCTAGGGGGAAAAAAAAAGCAAAATATTTTTAACTTTGTGTACCCACTGTACAAACTTATTTAACCAAAGAATTCCCACAACCCCACCTCTTTCTTACCTGTCTGTTTTTCAAAGAACATTGTGAATCTTCTTGAAGAATTTAATCTCTGCATATGTAATGCTGAGAAGTGCTGGATTACATATTCTTTTGCCTAAGACTATCACCAGTTAGAGTTTAACCTTTCTGAGGGTCAACAGATTTTTCTCTTTTTCTTCCAGTTTTATTGAGATATAATTGACATACAGCACTGTATAAGTTTAAGATGTACAGCATAATGATTTGGCTTACATACATCATGAAATGGTTACCACAATAAGTTTAGTGAACATCCATCATCTCATATAGATACAAACCAAAAGAAAAAATATTTTTTCCTTGTGATCAGAACTCCTAGGATTTACTTTCTCAACATTCATATATAACATATAGTGATGTTAATTATATTAATCATGTTGTATATTACATCTCTGGTACTTGTTCAGTTTGTAACTGGAAGTTTGTACCTTTTGACTGCCTTTATCCAGTTACCTGCCCACACCAGCACCGCCCCCTCCCCCGGCCCTGGTAACCGCAAATCTAATCTCTTTTCCCTTGAGTTATTTTGTTTGCTTTCTGATGTATAATTGACCTACAACACTATATTAGTTACCATTACACAGTATAGTGATTTGATATTTCTATACATTATAAAATAATCACCCTGATAAGTCTAGTTACCATCTATCACCATAAAATATATTATATTATTATTGACCATATTCTCTATGCTGTACATTTCATCCCTGTGACTCATTTATTCTGTAACTGGAAGTTTGTACCTTAGTTTCCCTCACCTATTTCACTCTTCCCCAACCCCACCTAAAGGATTTTTTTTTTTTCAATCTTCTTACCCAACCTCATTTTATTTTTATCTTTTTGCTCATGGCTTGGCCACACCACTTTACCAATTCCTTGTCTTTTTTTTTTTTTTCCTTGAGTCATGTCTTGGTATATATTTTTTCCTCTTTTGCTAGCAAAATTGTGATATTTGAATCTTATTAACTGGGTGTTTGGAGTTTTATTAGAGATTCTGAACAGCTAGAGAATTCTTGGTAATGTATAAATTACAAAGGAAAAATTCCATATTCTGGCATTTTATGACATCTAAAGTTCAGGAGATTATGGGAGCCTAATTACCATATTTTATGCTGATCTCTTCAAAGGTATGACATTTTTCATCCTCAAGGACTCACTAAGAAGGAGTAAATCTCCATTCCCTGCTATTTTTCTTGTTTATCTCTTTACTCCCTGACTCCCCTCTTCTTCTTTCCCCATTTCCCTTTGCCCTCTCTCTAAATCTGGAGTCAGTTTACTTAGCAATTATGTGTTCTGTCAGGATTATTTAATCATGTAATATTTGGTCACACTTTTCCCAATTACTGTATGTTCTTCATTTTAATAATGTTGTTTCTGGAGCCGTATTCTTAGCACTTCTGTACAAAAGAGACTGCCTAGGTCTTTGGCTTTTTATACCTAAGCTAAACTAGCTTCTTCTTACCAGTCTTCCTATTGGCTAATAGATGACTATGTTTCTAAAGTCACCAAGGCATTCAGTATACTGATTTTATTGCAGTCTTTTTCAATTTATTCCTTTCTTACCTATGGTACTTGTCAGCATTCCTGTCAGCAAGTATTCTTGAGTTTGTGTTATGTTTTTAGAACTGTAGTGGCCATTAGGGAGTTTACATACTCTGTATTTTCAAGCACCCTATGATCTCAGTGACAAAAAGGCCATTAATTCATAACTTACTGAATTTATAACATATAAAGGGGACCCAAAGCAGTATAATACTGCATTAAAGGATATGGAAGATGAGATTAGAAATGTGGACTGGTGCCAGGTTGTTTAGCAATTTTACCGCCAGGCTAAGACGCTGCTAGGTAAGATAGCTTTTGGGCAAGGGAGTAATATGCTTCACTTTTCCTATCCTGCTGTTTATTTAGCCTAAACCCTTGAATTTATTTCAAGTAACTTGATGCTTTGTTACCGGCACATCTTCTTGGCTTCAGTCTCAGCCTTCTGATTGTTTTAGCCTTTTCTACTCTGATGAACCTATGTCAGGATTTTCTGATGATTAGACATTGTTCGTAAAGCATTTCATAAACAGTGCTTGGTACATATGGAGATGACAATAATATGATGACAAGCACGATAGCAAAACAGAGCTTAAAGCACATTTAAAGTACATTTGCATTTCTCATATTGAGAGTCAATAAGTAAAATTCTGAGGCAAGAAAAGTAGTTTCCACTTTCCTACAAGTGGAAACTACTCACTGAGGCAACTGAGGAATTTAGAAGAAGAAGTTGAGTAATATCTGATACTTTTATACTCTTAACACACCTAGGAGCAATGTAGCCTCTTCAGATTTTAAATATACAGATTAAAGGCCTATTATTGCTTAGGATGAATCTCTTGGGCAGGCAGTCCTAAACTCCTTGCTAGATTAGGTTTGAAATGCTTAATCAGTCCCTCTTCTCCCCACACCCACCAATCTCCTACAGTGCTCTTTTGCATCAAAATTTCAACAAAGTATTTGGACTAGAAAAATTTTAATTTTTCAATTTGGTAATTATACTACACTAGTATAGCGCTGGTCTTTCGTCAGCTTGGTCCATATTTAACTATTATTGGTTCTTTTGTCTTCCCTTTCCTGTTACTGCCTCTTTCCCTCTTCTTTCTTATTACTTCTATTTGGTTCATGGCATTGAGGTGGATTTGTGTTAGAGATATTATGGGAACAAAAGAATTGGACGAGTATCTTCTCGCTAACACCTCTTCCACAAGCAAACACACAAATAAGCCAATATCTATTATTTTGGATATGGAGAGGTTGGAGACAGAAGGAAAATAAAAGAGAAGCTTGAGGATATTGAGTTGGGAAAGGTGCTTTAGGAATACCTCTACTGAATTTGAAGTAGGGATGATTTAAAAAAATGAAAGATTCTCTCCCTACACACCCCCTGAGAAAAAAACTAAACAAAAACTCCCTAACATTTATATAATTTCATTATAAAGGACAGGCATACATTGCTATCATTTCTAGATATCAGCAGTTTGGGAGTTCTACCCATAAGGGTTGGAATGTTGAAAGCAGAAGAGAATAATTCTATCTATTCAGGAGAGTTGAGACTTCAGCCTTACTTTCTTTTAAGCCTTTATTTATCAAAGGTATTCTCAGAAGGTAATGATGAACCTGAAACTGTTCCAACCTGTGCTGAAATACTCCCACACTATGTTGTTGGAATAGATTTAAGCACTCTTTGTAAAACCATGCCAGAAAGTTCTTACCATTTGAAGTTTCTGCCCTCAGTTGGATTAAGAGGAAGAATTTCCCATCTGTTCAGACAGAAGAACAGTGATCAAAAAAATAGGTAATAAGAAAAGATTTCCCTGTTTGAGATGTGCTTTTTGTGGATGAAAGTTTTTCATTGGAAGAAATTATTTGTTTTCACAAGACAAATATTTGGACCTGATGTTCAAAATAAGTATTTGGAACTCAATTAAAAACAAACTTATAGCTCTAAATATTCTACTATATAATTGTTTGGTTGGTATGTGAATTCAAAACCCAGTAGGTATTCTTGATTGGATTTTCTTCACCCGTCCCCCACTTTAAAATACCACCTCACCACCTTCTTATCTCTTACCAGGATGACTGCAAGAACCTCTTAATTTGTCACTTACTTTCAGTACATCTTCCACTTTGCTGTTAAATGGATTTAACTTTACATCTGATCATATTACTTTTCAGTTTAATGGACTGTAAAGTCCTGGCAGATGTACAAGTTTGTTTACCACCCGGCCCATTCTACATTGTCAACCTCCTCTTCTGCCACATGCCCTACTTGCCATCCACATCAGACCTATGAGGTTCTTTTGGGTCTCTGTTACCTTGCACATGCTTCTGTCCCTTCTTTCTTCCATGGTGGCATTTATTACACTGTTCTTTCTTCCAGGATGACATTTACTACACTTTTGTAACTGTCTGCTAACTTACCTGTTTCCTCTTTAAACTGGAGAGGTCATGCTTATTCTATATTTTCCCAGCATTTAACTCAGTGCCTCACTCAATGACTGTTTATGGAATTACTACCCCTCCTCCTGCATCTTGTAAATTTCTGTGTGTCTCCACTCCACAAGGTTTAGAATTGCAAGTAGGTTTATGACTGTTCTTTAAGACCTGTATTTTCTGTACTCTCCCTTGAAAAGGAATCTTTAATTTCTAACTTTTACCCCTGTTATTATTGGTCCCACCCTCTTTCTTCAGATTTCAATTATCGGTATAGTTATTTGCCTCTGAAATAGGGTCAGCCCGTGGCATGAGTCTCTGCTTTATTCACATTATATAACCTTGGTTATTGTATCTGTATTTCTGCTTTTATTTCCCAAGACATTTAGAGTTTCTTTCTGTCCCCTTGGCCACACTTGCTACTTTATGTACTTTCTAGACAAGTGAATTTAGGTTTAGAGAAGCAAAATGAGTTGCCCAGCTTCACAGAGCAAGGAAGTGATAGAATTAGTTTTATACGGCCTCAAAGCTTATGCATGTCTTTTTGCTGCACCACACTGCTGGTTCCCTTCCAGTTCACAAGCATTATGCCTAAGCTGCTTTCTAAAATTGTCTTGTAACCTCCCTTCTGTTGAATTCATTTCTCATTTCCAAATGGATGACAGGAAGGAAGTGGGGTTCAGGATAAAAAATTTTTCTTTCCAGTCAATTTTGATGAAAGAGATTTGTTTATATTTTTGGTGTTAGCCATATGGTGGTCATACCACATTCTTTTTATAGTTTGACAGTTCACCCAGAGAGCAAAAGGGAAAAAAATATGTTATGAAACCTTTATTTATTTATTTTTAATTTACAGCCTTTGGAGGACTTTTTTTTATTCTGGAAAATAATTTTTTAAAATAAATATCCTAATGTGTGATTTATACAGTTGGGCTTGGTTAAATTGGGAGAGAGAGAGAGAGAGAGGGATGTAGATGAGCCCATGAAAATATTAGTCTATTGGTTGCTTGTAAGAGAGAATAATTAAAGAATTAGAAAATTTCATTATCCTGTTATCCCAGAGTTTTGTCTTGATGACCCAGTCTATTGAGTGGGCAAAAGAGTGTGCTCAGAACATGATGGAACTGGCATTTAGAAAATCCAACAGATAAAATATTACACCCACTGACTTATGAAACAGAAACAATTAAGGTCCCAATTTAGAATGATTCTGGACAGAGGCTCTAATCGTTAGGCTCGTTTAACAAACATCCATGTGGTAGAGCTGCAAGCATGAGCTAAGTGCAGAAACTAATAGTGTTTGAGAAAGTTCTGGTTTAAAATTTGATCCTCTGTTAATCTCCATAAGTTGACTCATTTGCATTTTCATATAAATATCTAATATCAGTTGAAATAATGGAGCTATTTGAAGTTTCAAACTAGGGTTCTTATCTGATGTTTCTGCTATGGATTCTTTTCTGTGTAACTCATAAGAGCAAAGTTTATCTTATTTTCAAGCAGGAATTTTTATTTATTAAGTCTCCAGTAAAGGGAGCTGGAAAGGGAATTAGGAGATCCAACTTGCAATTAAAAGGAAGATTCCAGCATAGTGGTTAAGAACAAGGCTCTGGAAGCAGATTATTTGAGGACAAACCTCTGTTCCCCCTCTAACTTGTTACTTTATGATCTACACAAGCCACTTACCTTCCCTTTGCTTCACCTTTCTCATTTATAAAATGTGCTTTGTAATAATACCTACCTTACAGGGTGGTAAGTTCACAGTAAATATTAGCAATTTGTGGTTTCTGCCCTGCTGTTAACTTGTTATGTCATCTTAGGTAGGTTACCTTAAATCCTTGGGCTTTGTTTATTTCATTTATTTTGTATGAGAGACTAAATAAGCTCCAGGTCCTCTTCAGGAATGGTATTCTGCTTGGAAAAATTTGTATGTTCCTATGTGTGTCTAATGTGTTATTACTCTTATTCTTTAGGGTCTAAAGTGTACCCTAGGATAGGAAATTAGATTTGAAAGGGACCTCATAGACAATCTCATTCATGCCTTGTACTTTATGGGAAACATGATCTTGGAACGGTACCTAGTTGAAGAAGAAAAAAGAGATGAAGACCTGAGATTTCTATTAAGACATATACAACATGGAAACATTTTCTATCTTCAGAATAGCTAGAATGGTTAGAAACTCATTTTTCTATTCATGTCATAAATGTATTTTATGTTTATGGTTTTTAACAGATCTCAGTGTATTAGGAAAGTGTATCTTCAGTACAGTATGCCATAATTCTTCGTGACTGTGGATATTCATTACAATAGAATCTTTGAAGTCTTTAAAAATGACCTTTTCAAATAGATAAATATCTTTGCTCATAAACATTTATGTCATCACTTTCTAGATGTGTTAAGTCACTCATTTCTTTCTGAAATGTTAAAAATGATCAGTGCTTTATTCCCAGGGAAGGGGGAGGGAATAAAACAACCAAAAAACATTTGTACAAGATCATCTTATTCAATGATAGAAACTCTAAAAAATAATTTTTATGAGTTGTCAAACTTGTCTGCAGACATTTATTTCCCTTCTTCTATTATAAAATTATGTATATCTACTGAAAAGCTTACAAATGGTAGTATAGACAATTATTTTTATTCTCTGGTAGCTTTAGCCAGCAAATCTGATGGCTCTACCCAGAAGATACTGGCCTTCAAACACAAATAATAGAAAATATCCTTGTTACCAAAATTCTACAAAAACACTTTAAATCGTTTCTGAAAAAACATGGTTGTTTAATAGGTGATAGATGTAAGAGAAATGATATTTAGCCCTTGTTCCTGAAATTATAAATCCCCATTTCCTCATTTCATGAAAGACATAATGATTCTTAACTACAGGTCTGTTGTTGGGAAGTAATCAAGGAGGAGATGATGGCATGATCTTTCTCTTAATATCAGGTTACTATACTATGTTCAGAATTGCTTGTGTTAAGACAGTAGGATTCTACAATTAATGGTCTGGCTTAAGTTTCAGACTTAGGATTTTTGTAGAATTTAATCTGTTTAAGAGTGGTTTCCTTGATGTCTTTTATAAATAAGTCAATGGTTGTATACCGATCTGCTGAATTTATTCTTAGTGTGACCCTGGCTTCTTAAAAGTGACCCTTGTTGTTTTCTAAAAGCATTTAAAAAAATATTGGAGTTGATATACTTAATTCTGGCATAGAATATGTACATATGAAATTAATATGGTGAGTGAGATTTTGCAATAATTATAAACTATAGGCGTATGCAAAGTAGTATGATAATGGTAATGATTATCATTGCCCTACTCCTTGTAAATAAAATGTACTAAATGGTCAAAATATTAAAATAAACAAACCAATAACAAACCATTCTTTTAATAAACCCAGCAAGTCAATAAAACTCCCTGATGTAGCTCTTCATTTAGTACATTGATTCTCAATTCTATCAGACCTAACATCCCCTTTTTATTATGAATGTTTTGTATCATCCCTTCTTATTCTGAACATATAACCAAATACATATAATACAAAAAAATCAATGTAATGTACTAACTATAACTGAAAGAAATAAAAGGGAAATGAATCATAGTAAACATTAACCATTATATGTAAATGTTAGAAAACAACAATATAGTGAAAATTTGGAGTTAAGAGATATCAGAGATTATATATCATTCCATACAAGAAAGTAAGTTGAAAGAATTAATGTACAAAAAGACACTAGAATAAAAATTGTGTTAGAATAAGTTATAATAGACCACATTTCTTAGTTTTAGATTTAAGTAAAAGGGTAATAACTTTAGTCAAAGTAGGAAAACATGAGAAGACAAATTTTTTACTGCCAAATTGGAGAAAATGAGTTGGGCCTTATTTTAAGTGTAATATTAAAATAATTGTCTAGGTTGTAACTTAGGGTGGCATAGTAATGAAATATAACTTGTATTTTGAAATTCTTCTACAACTAGATAAAAAGCATCAGAACGATGGGATGGTGATGAGTTCAGTTTGGTGTCTATTGAGTTTGCACTGTTGGCAGGGCACTATAATGGAGCTATTCAGCAGGTAGTTGAAAATGAGAATTAGAGTTCTAGAAAAAGGTTACATCAACAAGATTTACTTTGAAGATCGTTCACAAAGTAGGAATAATTGAAGCTATAAGAATAGATGATATTACAAATAAAGAGGATAATAGTAATAATAGCAATTAACATCATCATTACTGCTAACGTTTGTTCATGTTTATTATGTGCCATGCACTGTATGTCTATTTGACATATATTTTCTCGCACAACCCCTATAAAATAGGTATAGTACAATTATTACCAACATCTCCTTTTTACCGATGGAACAACTAACACACAAGAGAAATTGCCTTAGTTCACGTAGCTAGTAAGTGGAAGAGTTTGAATACAAACTCAGGCAATCTGGCTCAAGAATCCACTTCCAACAAAGGGGATTCTTGAGGGGCTCATTCATTTTAAAGACAGCAGTTAAAAGGAAGAAATAGCAGTTAATGAATAGAGTAAATTAGAGTGTACATTGTCATGGAAGGCCAAGGGCAAAAGTGTGGTAGTTAATACCACAGACTTAAGAGCATTTTAGAAAAGGCTATTGGATTTGGTGATTAGTAAGTCTTGGAAAATAGTCATTTGGTAATGTTATAAAGTCCAAGAAAATTACCTGAGCATGTTTGTTTTTTTTTTTTTTCAGAATTTCTGGAAGTTTTTAATATTCTATTTATTTGCCCAATACCTATTCTGAACTTTAATACGCTCTATCAGATTGAATGTGAACCTTAGCAACCATGATGTATCCATTCTTATAATAAATCCTGATGTCACTCTCAAAGGAAATCTATTGGAAACGAGCAATCTAATTTTGGATTTGTTTGGGGCAGTAGAATCTGTTGAAGATACCAAAAGCTATGATTAAATTAGTTCTAGATGTAAAGGCAAATATTGCAGAAAAGTTTAGTGTGAAAAGTGAAAACAATTTTAAGTATGATTTGTATTATGTAGTTAAGAAAAAGTAACATCATTCCTGGGTGTGATAATAAGGAAGAAATATTCATGTGGGTGTTTTGATGATTAATTAGTTGATGTGTGTAAAATGCTTGAAGAAAAAAAAGTATGGCATAAATTCTAAATATTATTATTTTATTCCCAGAATTCTGTCAGGCTTCATGGCTGCCTTCCCATGTGCTCATCTTTCCACACCTGTTGCCAGAACTTCTTTCCACGGCAGCACTGCTTTTGCTGTCGTTTGAAATCGGTTCCAGATTTCTCTTCTCATAACTCTCTCCACATGCTGTTACTGGGTTATCTAATTTTAATAGGATGCTTTTTTAATGTAACTATGTATAAAACTATATACAAAGTATATATGTAGCCTATACATGTCACACAATCATCATACATGTAGCATACATACAATCAAATGCATTTTCTCATCTTTAGTGACTTAGGTAAAATAATTTTGTTTATATAATTTTTTCCCAGAATCACCTGACCCAAAATGGCTTATTCTCTAGGAACTTAATTATCTTTAACTAAAATTGAATGAGCTGTTTTGTTAATTCTTCAGTGTTCATTACTTTCTGTTGTCTGGATGCCTTTTCCTTGTCCATTAAAATAAAGACCTCAATTTGAAAACTTGCCACAACTAGCATATATCCCATCTTTTATTAGAATACTTATTATTTATTATAATTTTAATACATTTTCCAAATTATAATTTATCTCTCTTTAGGAGAGGCTCTTTTTTTTAAAGAACAAAGCCAAATTTTTTTTTCTAATGGGCTTAAATTTATTTAAAAAATTAAATATTAAGAGGTAATTGTAAAGTCTGAATAAAACACATACATCAAAATATCATACATATAGCTCTTTAAACATAAACATTAATCACCCTTGGGGATTAATCATTGCCAAAATTAAATCACTGTATTTCCTTGGTACTTTATTTTGACATTTAATTTATTACACATGCACACACACACAAAGTCTCCCTATTGTATCTTTACTGATCTAAAACCAAGACAAGCATTTAAAAACTGCTTATCTGTGAACAAAAAACAATTACTTAAACCAAAAGACTCATTAGAGGGTGATGTTTTCATGATGCGATCATTCTCTTGAGATCATAAAACAAGAAATACTTCACCATTGCCTTTAATCCCATAGTTTATTATTACCTTATAAACACCATTATAATTCCAGCATTGGAACTGTAGAATGTATTTACCTGGAAAGAATACGTATGTTGCTGCTTGAAAGAGAGTAACACAGTCATTGTGCCATAGTTTATAGTTGTCTCCCCAAATTTAGACATATATGATTGTCTTTTGCTTTGAAAAACTTGCTTATAATCATTTCAGTGTTTTCTGAGTCTAGTGGTATACATAACTAATTCCCCATATGCATAACTTTTTAAATGTCCCTGCATTTTAGCATTACTCCTTCAAAATCCCAGGTGCAACATGTAATTGTCTGAATGCAGGTCACTTACTGCCAGGGAATGAGAGCAGAAGGGATCATCTGGTACCTGCAGCTTACGTATGAGGAGATGGAGTACACTTCTTTCCAAGAAAGCACACACTGGGAGATTCACCCCCATAGGACATTGTTTGATGCTGGATATAAAAAAAAAATCAAATTTATACTGTAACAACAAGTTAAAACTCTACATGTTATTTCAGTATCTTATCACCGTGATCTGCTACTTAGATTTTCTTTTATCCAATGTATGTTAATTTTTTAAATGATTTTATTTCCTCATTTTGGTCTTGAAAACATAGAGAAAAACTGGTTACCATCTATCTCTGAAAAGTCTTTATATTCTAGAAGATTGTAATGTGCCAATCATAATGAAAACTAAAACCTTTAATACAATTTTTGCATACATTTGAGGAAAGATTCCTATACTCACATCAATGTTTTTACTCTTTCTTTCTCCTTCCTTTCCTCCTTTTCCCCTTTCATCCTGTTTCTATCCTTTCTTCTCTTTGTCACATATTTATGGAGCACTTCTATGTTCAGGCATGCATGTCTTGAAAAAAAAAAAAAAAGACAATGATACCCTCAGCCTGACCAGTGGAGAAACGCAGGTGTGAATATAAACTGAATGCAAGTGATTACTGTTACAAGTTAGAAATGAAAAAATTCTATAAAACTAAGAAATTTTGGTTATATAGGTCATATATAGTAGGATAACTCAGAAGCATAATCTTCTTGCTTTCACTCTTTTTTTTTTTTAGAATCAGTAATCCAAGTAATGCTTCTTTTAAAGAGAAATTCTAAAATATAGGAAAACACAAAGTGTAGTACAAGTAACACCCATATTCCCGTCTCCCTGAATTAACATTTTGTCTTAATTTTCTTTAGTTAATTTTTTAAAGAAATAAAACATTAATAGATACAACTAAAGTTCCCTTTAACAAACACTAACAGTTCCATCCTTAACCCCTTTCCTCCAAGGACAACTGTAGTTTGGACTTTAACCTGTAGGCAACAAGGCAATCACTAGCATTTTTTAAACAGGGAGTAACATGCTTATTAGATTTGTTTTCTTAAGAAGATATTTCAAAAGGCAAAGCAGAGATTGACCAAAATGGGGAGAGACTGTTAGAATTAATGAAAATGCTTATGTAGTAATCTAGATGAATGATTCTGAGAATTTAACTAACGCAATCATTGTTACAATGGAGAGCGGAGAGTAGATTAGCAAGTGAATTCTGAGGAGGAATTCAAAGGATTGGATAAGTGGATATTAGGGTTCAAGGAAAGTCAGATGTGGCTGTCAGTTTATGTGTTTTGAAAACTTCATGGAAGAAAAATTCTCCAGATGTTTCTTTTCTTGGCTGTTCAAATCTTTGAAAGCTTCAGATTTGAAACTGATATTTATAATGTAAGGGTTTTTCCTACTTACGTTCTTCTACAATGTACATTTAAAAATAAATTTAGAAATTCAAGGCAAATGTGATATAGAAGGATACTATTTTACAGCCATTAAAACACTGATGTAGGTTTGTAGATCTGAAAGGTGATATACTAAAATTACGGGCTGTAGAATCACAGGAGGTGATTTCTATTACACTAAAAAAATTTTTTTAGTCATTTTCTTTAATAATGAACATAATGGTTTTTTTTTTTTGTTTTTTGGTTTTTTGGTTTTTGGTTTTTTTTTAGAAATTCCTAGGTTTTATTCCTGGTAATTCAATTTATTTAACACTGAAGTCTTGTGCAAGTCACTTAAATTTAGGTTTGTAGATCTGAAAGGTGATATACTAAAATTACGGGCTGTAGAATCACAGGAGGTGATTTCTATTACACTAAAAAAATTTTTTTAGTCATTTTCTTTAATAATGAACATAATGGTTTTTTTTTTTTTGTTTTTTGGTTTTTTGGTTTTTGGTTTTTTTTTAGAAATTCCTAGGTTTTATTCCTGGTAATTCAATTTATTTAACACTGAAGTCTTGTGCAAGTCACTTAAATTTTTTGAATCTCAGTTTCCTGATCTGTGAAATGGAAGTTCCAACAAGCTCCCTGTGGTGGTATGGCTGATTGGTCTGTCCTCAGCATCCATTTCTTTTTTTTTTTTTTAAATTTTATTTATTTTTTGGCTGTGTTGGGTCTTCGTTGCATGCGGGCTTTCTCTAGTTGTGGCAAGTGGGGGCTACTCTTCATTGCAGTGCGCGGCCTTCTCATTGTGGTGGCTTCTCGTTGCAGATCATGGGCTCTAGGCACGCTGGCTTCAGTAGTTGAAGCACGCAGTCTCAGTAGTTGTGGCACATGGGCTCAGTAGTTGTGGCTCTTGGGCTCTAGAATGCAGGCTCAGTAGTCGTGACACACAGGCTTAGTTACTCCACGGCATGTGGGATCTTCCCAGAGCAGGGATCAAACCTGTGTCCCCTGCACTGGCAGGCGGATTCTTAACCACTGCACCACCAGGGAAGTCCCAAACATAATGTTTTTCAAAATTAAACTTGGTCTAAATTGGTAACTAGGTTTGTGAAATCTTCGATAATTACATTAATCATAAATCTACAACTGTTAATAATATTAATGATTTGAAGTCGATATAAGTGTTTTTTGGAAAAAGCATGATTTCCAAAATTCAGTGCAAACTCCTACCAGATGAGAATAATTCTACTTGTTCTTTTACTGCTGCAGCAGAGTAGTGATTGTTTTAAATAAAGTGATTTCTGAGCATATTTCCTAAAATCTGAACAGGAGCAAAGTTCATGCTTGTTTGTTTACTAATGATTTTCTCCCACTCTGGTGACCCTGGGCTGTCTTTGGGTGGTTGAGTGGGGCTGCTTTGATTGTGAGGGTAAGGCATGGGGCTCACTGGGCTTCTGTAGAGCGTGACCAGTCTAAGATCTGGTTACTTTGTTGGGAGAATTCAAGTATCAGTAGCACTGAGTCTTTTCTCTTGGGCTGGTCAGTTTTTCTAGAGAAGAATCTTCTCATCTCCCACCTGCTCAGAGCTGAGTAGAGGAGAGTCCCTGGGGTCTCTGGGCACAGGATGAGGACTTGCGCTCAATTGCCTTGATTTCATTGTGCACCTTTCTCCGCCCTCTGCTGTGCCTCATGACCTGGAACCCAGGTCTATTTGGACTGTTCCTCTAGAAAATGAATCTCCTATCTCTTGGAAAGGGTAATGGGAGGAAAGATGGGCTCTGACTGCTCCTATGCAGATTACAACTGCTTCTGCTTTCTCTATCCTGTCTCTTTTCCCACCTTCTAAGGAAGCTGGCACCTACTTCAGCTTCTTAGGCTCTGACAAGTCAGTTTCCACTTATTTGCCGTCATTTGCACAGTTACTGACATCTCTTATCTTTGTTTTGGGGAGTTTATACCTTTTTTATTTATTAATAAAACTTCTTAAATCGAGTTTGGGGAATGTGCATTAATTTTAAAATGAGAGAAAGATAAGTACAGAATGACAGTTGAAGTATGCAAAGCACACTAAACTTGAAGTCAACTGACTTTAGTCCTGGCTCTATGTGACTTGTAGTATGACACTAGGTAAGTGTCTTGACTTCTTTCAGCCTTTGTTTCCTCATCTGCATGATAGAGACAATATTACCTACCCCTTTGTATTGTTGTGAGGCTCATAAGAGAAAATATATGTGAAAAGTTTTGCCAAATGTTCTTAGATTTTTTTTTACATAGCTGAAAAATGAGATTAAGAACTTTATCCTGACTGTAGGTAATTCTGAGATTATTTTAATCTCAGTTTTTAGTAATGAGAATGAATAATATTCTAAACTATGTGATATTTTATTAATGCATTCTTATCATTAGCAGACTAGCATCACTGGAGTGATGCTAAATATAGTGACGTAGTAGAGTTCCGAACTCAAAACCTCACTCTTTAAGGTTTCTTTTAGTATTTTCATGACTGAGTATTTACATATTTTAAGAAACTTTCAAATTTTTTCTCTTTTTAAATTTACTTTGACCATAATCATAGAAATTAATATATCTGATTCAGGAAGATGCAATTTTATCTTTCATCATAAAACAAATATGGCTTTGGAAATGAAGAAACTTAAATATTCTATGGCGCTGTGTTTTGCCTGCCTGCCCTGCCTTGTCTTGCCTTTTCTTTTCTTTTTCATTATATTTTCTAGGCATATGAAGAAGTATTTACTACTAAGAAATATACGCTTTTGCCAGACTATCTGGAAAGAGAGTTACCTTTGCAACATGTTACAGCATAAAATGAACTGCTTTCTTCCTTAGTGCATATTTGGGATTCTAGGTAGCATAAGAAAGTCTAAATTCCTCAGATCATAAATATAGATTAAAGCAATTAAATTTCCAAATATATTTATGTTTTTATTCAGTTTTGGTAATCTGCTTTTAATTAAAGGTGTGCAGCACAATTTTATCATAAAGCCCATCTAAATGAACTGGAGCTTATCTACTTTAAGAGAGCACAACTAGATCAGTTCCTTTTTTCATATTGTTCTGGTAGCCTGTATTATACTGGGGATGATTAGTTTACTGAATATAATACTTTCAAAAGCATCATAGCAGCTGTATCTCAGGTCCCTAATTTGATGATGAAAATTCATATGTTATTACCTTTTAACTTTTTTATTGTATTAGAGAATACAAATTTTCTTTATTTACTCCATCACTATTTTCTACTTTCTTATTATTCCTAATAGTTTCCATTTATTATACCATGTTTCAGCATTCTACTAACTGCCTTACTTTGTTTTACATTTTATCTTCATAATAGCCCAATAGATATTAAATTCTTGTTTTAGAAATGAGGCGACTGATGCTGAGAGAGGTCTAGTTGGTTTTTCCATTGTCTCAAACACTGTTAGGTACTACCAGCCTCCTGAGGGAGAACAGTTCTTGATTTCTGATTGTCTTCCAATATCAGACCTATATGCACTTCTGAAAGAAATAAACAGAAAATAGCAGCATTGGACTGTGAGAAAATTGTTCAGCCCAAGGAAAGAAGAGCAAATTATGAAGAAAATCTCTTTTGTTGATTGCTTTTTTCTCCCTCCTTTCAAACTTTGGTATTTTACTTTAGTTTGCTTCTTTATTATGAAACTGTGTAGAAGAAATTAATGAGTGATTGGGACAGCTGATTTGAACGTGAAGAATCTTAAAGACTTCTGAACCTAGGCTTTATAAAGAGGTTTGAAATTTAAAGAAAATTTGTGAAGATACTGCAGGTAGTTCCCATGTAACCTGCATCCAGTTTCCCATATTATTTAGCATTATACATTAATATGGTACATTATTTATAATTAATAAACCAGTATTGGTACAGTATCATTAGCTGAAGTCCATATTTTATTCAGATATTCTTAGCTTTTACCTAATGTCCATTTCCAGCTCCAGAGTCTCACACAGGATACTGCACTACATTTAGTTGTTCTGTCTCTTTAGGTTCCTCTTGACTGTGACAGTTTCTCTTACTTTCCTTGGTTTTGAAGATCTAGATAGTTTTGATGTCTACTAATCAGGTATTTTGTAGGATACCTCTCTATTGGAATTTGTCTAGTGTTTTTCTCATGGTTAGACTGAGCTCATGAGTTTTGGGGAGGAAGGCCACAGAGGTAAAGTGTTGTTTTTATCACATCATGTCAAGAGCAAGTACTATCAACATGGTTTAACAGTGTTGATTTAAACTTCACCTGACTGAGTTAGGATTTTTAGATTCCACCATTATTAACTTACTCTTTTTCCTTTCTCCATGTTGTACCTTTCAGAAGGAAGTCACTATGTGCAGCTCACACTTGGGGAGGGGGGGCATGAGGGGAGTTATGTTCCCTTCCTTGGGAGTGGAGTATCTGCATAAACTATTTGGAATTATTCTGCATAGAATATTTTTCTCTTTTTCCTTATTTTTTATTTGTTCAGACATTTATTTATATCAGTCTGGACTCGTGGATATTTATTTTATATCTGGGATATAATCCAGTATTTATTTTGTTCGAATTGTTTTAGTTGGCTGTTGGTAGCTGTTTCAGTTGGCTCCTGTATCCCTTTGACATACCTCCATTAATGAAGGTTTTTGATTTTTTGTTTTTTTATTTAGTAATTTCTTACTTTCTAGTACTAAAAATGCTCCAGGTTCATCTTGTATATGTCCTGCCTGAGTACTAGAAGCATCCATTCTTTTTTTGGAGAATGGTATTGGAAACCAATATCTGGGTGCTAGGTATGTTCATTGCTACTTGGGTGTCCTTGCCCACTCAGCTGACAGAACAAGGAAGGGAAATAAGTGTGTGTAGACTAACCTGTTTATATACACATATCTATACATATTTCTATATGTAACCATGTGTATCTATATTAAGTTAAACATGAGTTCATACTGATGTCTCTGCTGTATTTTTTATTTTTGTCTGTTCTTACATATTAAAGTCCTTTGGGATTTCTTCCTAGGTTCTAGCACCTTTTCTCTTCCTATTTTATACTTCCTCTTCTCACTATCCAGCTACTATACTTTTAAAAGTTTACCATTTTTAATTTAAATACTTGAGTTCTCCATTAATTATAAAAAGGTAATAATATCTTTGTATCTTGTATACCCTCTTGAGACTCTTAATATATATGCAAGCAATTACAAATCTTTGTCTTTTATATATATCAGGAAGATTTGCTCTTTGTTAGTAATATAAGTTGCTAGTATATTTCCCCCCATTTGACATTTGACTTTTGACTTTGCTTAAAGAGGATTGTTTTTGTTTTATTGTTTCCGGATTTTGAGTAATAGTAAGCAAGAACTTTCCCACTTCATTTTTTTATAACCAAGTTTTATTTAATGTGGTGTGTTTTTACCTTCAAATATTGAATCTATTTGGAATTTACTGAAATATGCAATACTATTTAGAATTTAGTATAATATATACATTATGAAATATGCACTCAGATATCCATTCCTAACTTACCTCTCTTTTCAAAGCATCCATTTTTAACTCTCAAATCATATGTCTGTCTCTGTTTTGGAGATTTTCTTTAAATTTCTTGCAGGCACCTATTAAAATTTTTCCAAACAACTCTTTATTAACTTTCTCAAACTTGTACCTCCTCATGTCTCAGTGAATGGTATGGCCAACCAATTGTCCAAGTCAAAAACGTGGGTATCACCTTTGAATTCCTGTCTTTCTTACTCCCAGCACCTGGTAAATAATCACTAAGCTCTGTTGAATTTAAGTCTAGAATATGTCTCAAGTATATTTGTTTCGACTTGCTCTGTTGGGCTTTGCCCTAATCTACGCCACTACCATCTTTTTCTTAGATCATTGCAGTAGCACCATACAGTATCTGTTCTTGATGAACAAGAACATTTCTTACCTGAAAAGAGCACACATATTGGTGAAGGAAATAGAAAATAAATGGGTAAACAAATATATGTAGGCATATATTTTTTCAGATGATGATAATATAATCGAAGTTCGGCATTTTGTTATAGGAAGGTTAATTTAGTGCTAGTATGGAGTTTACAGGTGGGAAAGAAGACCGGAAATGGGGAGATTAGTTAATAGATAGAAGGTAATGAAGATCAGAATAGTCATAGTGGTGGAAGGAAATCATGACTTGAAAATGTTTGTTGTACTTGGACATTTCAAAAGAAATATATATTAATTTTAGAAAATTCTAAAAATACAGAGAAGTTTAAAGGAGACCAAAACTATCCCCTGTAATTCGAGATAACCACTGTTAATCCTCTTGGCATATATCTTTCCAAACTCTTTCTGTGTTTATATGATTTTTCTTTTCTTACAGAATTGGAATCATACTATTCATACTTTTTTGTACTTTAGCTAAAAATTTAAATATCTTTTTCTATACTGTCTTCATTAAAAGCATGACTCTGGAGCCCAAGTGTCTGGGTTAGAATCCTGGCCCTACAACTTACTGTGTCCTTGGGCAAGTTACTCCACTCCTCTGTGCATCAGTTTCCTCATCTATAAAATAATACGAGTATAATAGGGGTTAAATCAGTTAATGTTGGAAAATATTTAGAACACTGCCTGTTCTAAATAAGTCTTTGCTATTACTGTTATCATCCACAATTCTTCTACAGTATTAATTGTTTTTGACTGTATAGTATTACATCATGTGATATCTAATCTTAAGAGGTAGTATAGTGTCTGGTATTTGTAGCCAAGTGGACCTGGCTAGTGCTTCTAGTTATTACCATGTGACCTTGAGCCATTGACCTTACCTCTGTGACATTGTTATCTTTTATGTAAAATGTGATTATGATGGTACTGGGTAGCGTTTTTGTAAAAAATAAACTAAAGCACTTGTATAAAACGCCACCTTAGAAAACTTCCTGGCATGGAATATACACTTAATAAATCTTACCTGTTACTCTTGTCAAAGTAAAATAGCTACATGAAGGGCATCAAAAGTCTAAGTTTTTACAGAATCCAACAGCACATTAAAAGGATCATAAGGGCTTTCCTGGTGGCGCAGTGGTTGCGCGTCCGCCTGCCGATGCAGGGGAACCGGGTTCGCGCCCCGGTCTGGGAGGAGCCCACGTTCCGCGGAGCGGCTGGGCCCGTGAGCCATGGCCGCGGAGCCTGTGCTCCGCAACGGGAGAGGCCACAACGAAGGAAGGCCCGCATACCACCAAAAAAAAAAAAAAAAAAAAAAAGGATCATAAACCGTGATCAAGTGGGGTTTATCCCAGGATGGAAGGATTCTTCAATATATGCAAATCAATCAATGTGATACAGCATATTAACAACTTGCAGAATAAAAACCATATGATCATCTCAACAGATGCAGAAAAAGCTTCTGACAAAATTCAACACCGATTTATGATAAAAACTCTCCAGAAAGTGGGCATAGAGGGAACCTACCTCAACATAATAAAGGCCATATATGACAAACCAACAGCCAGCATCGTCCTCAATGGTGAAAAACTGAAACCATTTCCACTAAGATCAGGAACAAGACAAGGATGCCCACTCTCACCAGTATTATTCAACATTGTTTTGGAAGTTTTAGCCACAGCAGTCAGAGATGAAAAAGAAATAAAAGGAATCCAAATCAGAAAAGAAGAAGTAAAGCTGTCACTGTTTGCAGATGACATAATACTATACATAAAGAATCCTAAAGATACCACCAGAAAACTACTAGAGCTAATCAATGAATTTGGTAAAGTTGCAGGATACAAAATTAATGCACAGAAATCTCTGGCATTC
>NC_041229.1:80814879-80828919 GCF_002837175.3 Physeter macrocephalus
CAAAAAAACAAACAACCCAATACAAAAATGGGCAGAAGACCTAAATAGACATGTCTCCAAAGAAGATATACAGATTGCCAACAAACATATGAAAAGATGTTCAACATCACTAATCATTAGAGAAATGCCAATCAAAACTACAATGAGGCATCACCTCACACCAGTCAGAATGGCCATCATCAAAAAATCTACAAACAGTAAATGCTGGAGAGGGTGTGGAGAAAAGGGAACACTCTTGCACTGTTGGTGGGAATGTAAATTGGTAAAGCCATTATGGAGAACAGTATGGAGGTTCCTTAAAAAACTAAAAATAGAACTACAATATGACCCAATAATCCCACTACTAGGCATATTCCCTGAGAAAACCATAATTCAAAAAGAGACGTACCACAATGTTCATTGCAGCTCTATTTACAATAGCTGGGACGTAGTCCATCGACTAGTCCACCTAGTCCATCGACAGATGAATGGGTAAAGATGATGTGGCACATATATGCAATGGAATATTACTCAGCCATAAAAAGAAAGATTTGGGGCTTCAGTGCTTCTGATTTCAAGACAAGAAATGCTTAACCCGAGTTACTTGCTTTTCACTTTCCCTAGAGGTAGAAGTAATTTGATGCTTGACTGCCTAATTTACTTCTATATCCTTTGCCTGCCCAAACATCTAAGAGAAATCTTTACTATCAGTGTGGTTGCTTATTCAGGATTATGGCATTTTGAAAACTCTGACACATATACACTACTCTTAAAACAACAGTTTTTATGTAGCAGTGTATCATTAATATTTTTCATGTTACCAAATATGAATAAACAGTGCATTTACAGTATTCTCTTTCAAAAATATACCACACATATTTAAACAATTCACTGCTTTAGAAATTCACTGTTTCCAGTTTTTGCTATTGTTCACGATGTTTCATGGAAAATTACTAACTGCTTTATGTAATTATTACATTGGTATTAATTACTTGACATAGACCAAAGGTTATGTACATTTTATGGTGTTCGGTACATGTTACCAAATTGACCTCCAGAAAAGATCTGCCAATTGACATTCTACCAGCAGTATTATCAGTGCAAATATTAATACTCGTTTTAATCAAGAGCACATTATTTCTATTTTAACTTACATTCCCTTATTAGATCTGAAGTTGAACATTTTAATATAGTCTATATGCATGTCTTAATTTTAATGTGCCCATATAAAACAATTTTAGGTGTTAATCTTGTCATTTCAGACAAAAACTCATTATTATTGACATGAATACTTTCAAATCATATTCACTGAAAATATTTCACCTAATTTTAAAAATTTATTTTTACATTATCTTTATAGGTTTGTTGTGTGTATGTCTCAGAAATTTTCATTTTTATGAAACATAATCTGTTTTCCATTCATTTGACTATGTTTTTTGGTCATTGTTTTCATGCTAGGATAGATCTTCCTCACTCTAGAAGTATATTGATATTCACTTATATTTTCTTTTTTTACTTTAAATGTTTCATTTTCAAAGACTAATTTTTAAACTAGCTGCAATTTATTTTTACCCAGTGTATGATAAAAGAAAACCTTTTTGTACTGATTTAGTTTGTGTGTGTGCACATGTGCACACATGTATATGTGTATTTAAAAACCAATGTAGAAATATTTTAATTGGAACATTTAGTTCATTTGCATTTAATATAATCACTGATAATTGTGGGTTGAACTCTATAATCTTCCCCTTTTTTTCTATTTGGATGGCTTAGATATATATTATTATTACATTTATCCCTTGTTAATTTTCTGATTATATATTCTTTTTCCAATAACATTTTTTATTAAGTGAAGAGTAGCATACATGCATGAAAATACATTTTAAGTGTACAGTTCCACGAATTTTTATAAATTAATATATGCTTATAATTACTACCTAGGTGAAGATATAGAACATACCTGCACCAGGATATCACCACTATTCTCACTTTATTACCTCCTTTTCCTAGTTTTTGAATTTCATTTAAATGAAATCATAAAGTATATACTAACTTATGGCTGTTTTTTTTGCATTCAGCATGTTAGTAACAGTCATCAACATTTTGATAGGATTAGTAGTTCATTCTTTTTTAAATTATGGTATACTATTCTATTCCATGAACATAAAGCAATCTATTTGTCCATTCTCCTGTTAATGGGCTTTTGGGTAGTTACCAGTTTTGACTATTATGAATGAAGCTGATGTGGTCATTCTTATACATATCTTTGAATAGTCATATGCACTCATTTTTCTGGGGTATGTATTTAACAGTAGAGTCACTGGATCATAGTGTAAGCATATATTTAGCATTTGGTAGGTACTGCTAAACAGTATTACGAAGTGGTTTAATCTCTTTACACTTCTATCAGCAGTGTATGAGTGTTCCAGTTGCTTCACAAACTTAACACTTTTGGTATTGTCAGTGTTTCTAATTTTAGCTTTTTTTGGTGTGTGTGTAGTGGTATCTCATTTCAATTTGTGTTTCTTTGATTAATAATGATGTTAAAAACTCTTGTAAACTCAAATAGTCCCAAATCAAGTCCTTATTCCATTACCTCATATCTTACATTTTTCAGCTAATGGAAGCGTAATCCCACTTGGTTATTGAAATGAGGAGCTTGTGATGTCTTCTCTGTGTACTATGGTAGACTATAGTGTTCTATAAGAGTACACATTAAGTCTTTATTGTTGAGTGAATAAATGAACCAATGAATCCTTGACTCTTCTCATCTTTCATTTCAAATGGATGTGTTTTGATAATTGTATATCTGAAACATTTTAAAATATCTTGTTTATTCTCTGATATCACTGCTGTTAACCTGATCTTTCCATGATCCTAGATTCAGCAAAACTGACTTAAAAGTAATACGGCCAATTTTGTTGTAAACCTAAAATTGCTCTAAAAATAAAGTCTGTTACAAAAACGTAATCTGGGGGCTTCCCTGGTGGCGCAGTGGTTGAGAGTCTGCCTGCCGAGGCAGGGGATGCGGGTTTGTGCCCCGGTTCGGGAAGATTCCACATGCCGCGGAGTGGCTAGGCCCGTGAGCCATGGCCACTGAGCCTGCGCATCCGGAGCCTGTGCTCCGCAACGGGAGAGGCCACAACAGTGAGAGGCCCGCGTACCGCAAAAAGAAAAAAAAAAAAAAAAAAAAAAAAAAAAAACGTAATCTGAAAGTATGATTCGTTTTCTGCTTTCTATTTTCTTTTTTACTACTTTGGCTCAATCAGTAAGGTTGTTATTTAATGACTAAGAAGGGCTGGGACCTCTGCCATTTAAGGATGCTAGTGTTTATTAGAGACATAGTAATATAAATTATGGCAATCCTCTCTTTGTATGTCTTCTCTCTACTAGAGAATTAGCATTCAATTTCTTAAGTTTTCTTGTTTGAGGTTGAAAAGTGAGGTAGAAACAAGGTGATTTTTATAAGCGTTACAAATGAAAAGAGTAACGTATTTTAAACATCAATTTCCCCAGTTCCTTTGTACTTTATTTAAATTTGGGGGCCTTTTCTTCTTCCACTTGTGGTCTCCAAGACTTGAGTAAGAAAAGTGAATTCTGACAAATTGCTATTGAGTATTTGTTACCAGTTTTTCCTTAGTTATTTTTGTAAAGAAAGTAAAAGCATGAATAAATGAAATTTACACGTACACTAAATCTTTCATATTTTCACTAGGTTTTCTTTTCTTCCTCTCAACTCTGACAATAGCTACTGGAGGTAATAACATTGATTGATGTAAATTTATTTTCCCTCTTTTCTGTTTGCCCTGTGGTGCTAGAAAATGGCCAAAATGCAAGATAAGTAATAAAAATAATATTCATGCCCACAGGCATGAATGACTAACTTGTTATATAAAGACATGGTCTCAAACTTATGTGCAGAGACACACTGGTGAGTCATAACCAATTGTAAGTAATTTGTTGCTAATAATATTTAAAGATAATACATTTAAGTACTTTGGACTATGCTTGGCTTATAATTCTCAACTAGCATTATCTCTTATTATCATTACTACCAAAATTTTGCTATATTTTACTTAAAGTTTTAAAAATTATAGCTGATTCAAGTTTATGTTATTGTAATGTGTGACTTAATAATTTGCAAATATGCCCATATACACTGTCACAGGGGAGAGACAGGGTAAATAATAAGTACTGGTTAGGAATCAAACCCACAGTCTATTTTATCTTCCCTGTAGAGTAGACTCCAAGAAGTTTGTGTAACCTGTGAAAGCTATCTTCCATCAAATGTGTCAGAGAAAAACAGACTGCTTTGTTAGGGAGTCCCTGGGTAAAGGAGATATATTGGAACTTTGCTTTTAATGATTAGACCTACTTAATCCACATTTTACTTAATGTCTTTAATTTTAGAATAGTTATTATAAGAAAAGGGAATATTGCATTTTTAAAAAGCATAAAATAACCACTTTATATAGTCTTAAAATATTTTCTGATTTGAAATCTATCTATAATCATCTGAAATTATTTATGATAAGGTCCATAGGATCAGGGATCATATCTTTTGTCCTGCAGTGTGTTAGACATTGTAGCAGTTGACTGACAGTTTTTTTTTTATTAAATTGAATTCTATTTAAAATAAGTAAACACTAGAATTAAAAAAGAAGGGCAGCCAGAATACAGATTTCTTTTAAAAGCACTGAGGTTTTTTTTCTTTTTTTTAAAATTGAAGTATAGTTGATTTACAATGTTGTGTTAGTTTCAGGCGTACAGCAAAGTGTTTCAGTTATACACGTGTGTTTATATATATATATATATATATATAAATTCTTTTTCAGACTTTTTCCTTTATAGGTTATTACAAAATATTGAATATAGTTCCCTGTAAAAGTATTGAGTTTTGAGTCAGACTGATTTGGGCTCAAATCCCAGCCCCTCTGTTAAAAGCTTGGGCAGGTTGCTTCATCTTGATCCTTAGTTTCTATATCTGTCTTTATTCTTTGCATTTGGGAGGATTATAATACCTATCTTTGAGAATTGTTATTAGGATTAAATGTATATAAAGCATCTTCAAATTACTAGCACATAATAGCCATTGAACAATTAGTAGCTATCATCATTAGTATTTTTATTAGTTCAGGATCAACTTAACTCTGTTCTGAAACCATTTAGAAACAAAATAATCTATTAATTATTACCTGCTAATGGTTTTAGGTTTAAAACCGTTTCACATAATATTTTAAAGCCCAAGGTAAAAGCAAAGTGAAGAATCATTTTTTCTAATTCTGTATGTTATTTATTCACTTAGTAAATATTTCATAGAGCTCTAGCTATGTTTCAGGTACTGTTTGTAGCCCTGAGGTTATAACAGTTAACAGGAAACATCCATGTTTTCATGGAGTTTATGATCTATTGAGGGAGACATAATTAATACACAGTCAAATAAATATGTAAAAATATGCACATTTATATGTTATATATACATTAACATAAATATTTATGTATTCATATATATTTTTAAAAATATAGTAGAATCAAGAATTCTGTTTTGCCCATGTTAAATTTTAGGTGCATAGTAGAAATCCAAGTAGAAATGACAAATATGACATTTGGATTTTTGAGTCTAGAGAACAATTGAAAAGTTAGGCTATAGAAGGTATTTAATACCATGGCCAGGGAAGACATAATTCGAGAACTGAATCATCCGTTGTGTGAAATGCTGTGGTCAAGTAAAATATGAACTGAGTTTTGCCTAGATAGAGGTCATTGGTGATTTGGTAAGGATATGCCTCAGGAAAGTGGTTGGAATTGAAAACCTGATTGGAGTGGGTTGAAGGAAAATGATATAGGGACAGCAAATATAGGAAACCTACTTCACAGAATTCTGTATTACTGTCAATAATTACAAAATACAGTCAATAAAAAATACATGATTTCTTAATGTTCACATGCTTAAGATTTCTTTTTCTAAAAATCTTAATAATCTTTCTTTTCAATCTATATTATTGACGGATTTTTTTTGGAGGGGTAATTTTGCGAGTTTGGATTTTATATTTATAATAAAAATTGTTTTACTGGTTCCACCCTTGAAGAAAACATGTTGTTTTATAAAATTTATTTGACTTAATTATAAATAACCATAATTGTCTAGCTTTTCATTCTATACAGTAATATATAGTACTTATATTATGGATGAAAATGGCATAGGTTACAGTGTCACAAAATTTTTAAATTCTCCAAGCTTGATCATATATAGTTGGGTAATAATTCTATGTAAATTTTTTTTTTTTTTTTAGAAGATGTTGGGGTTAGGAGTTTTTATTAATTTATTTATTTATTTTTGCTGTGTTGGGTCTTCATTTCTGTGCGAGGGCTTTCTCTAGTTGTGGCAAGCGGGGGCCACTCTTCATCGCGGTGCGCGGGCCTGTCACTCTCGCGGCTTCTCTTGTTGCGGAGCACAGGCCCCAGATGCGCAGGCTCAGTAGTTGTGGTTCACGGGCCTGTTGCTCCGCGGCATGTGGGATCCTCCCAGAGCAGGGCTCGAGCCTGTGTGCCCTGCATTAGCAGGCAGATTCTCAACCACTGCGCCACCAGGGAAGCCCGTAAAATTTTTTTCGAAATGCAGTATACTTGTTTATCTTTAGTAATTGCCTTTACTGCTTAATTTTACCCAATACCACAGTAAAATAGAGTTAAATTTTTTTTTAGGAAGACGATACTGTGGTTAAGTAAGTTTAATCCATGTATATAGTACACTTGTCAAAAGCAAGGAGATTCAGATTCCTTGGATAGAATAGAATGGTGGAACCTGTGAAGACATACTCATATTGGTTAATCTTTAAGTATGTATTTTCGGAAATAAACCACTTTACCAATCACATATTTTCATTCCAGTAATCAGATAGAATGAACATAGTGTTAATACACTTGGAAAGAAACCTCATAAAAATATAAAACAATGCTGTTCTTGATGAGCTTAAACAATATAACCTTGAATAATTTTTTTCTGGAAACTTCTTAGAAGTACATAATATAAAGCTTATGAAGTCTGTGAGATATGATAATGCTTTAGAAATGAAAATTAAGAAATATAAAAGTAACTAAGGTTTATCCACAAACCCAGAGGTTGTTCTGAACAAAAGTAGGTGAGTTTGTAAACTTTCATATTGGCCATGGTCCTCTTTGACTAGCTAAATAAATCCTGGCTGAATTCTGAGTATATATTTTCATTTAGGTTGCTGGAGATTTTTAGAATGTTTTAAAATGTACTATTCAGGAAATGCATAAATAGATGGTAAGATTGCACATCGGTATACCATGCAGCTCTTAGAAAGGATGAGGTAGGGCTGGTAGGGGAGGTAGGTGATAGTAATAAGTGTAACTCAGGATCATTATGAGGATTAAAAAGGTAGAACATATCAGAAAGAACTTGGAACATAGGAAGCACACAATAAATGTTAACTTTTTTTTTTAACATGGAAGGATGTCCATCTTATTAAAATAATAAAAACATGGTTACCTCATAGTTGCAGCATTAAATATATAGTATAATTTTATTTTTATTTATGATACATTTAATTTATGATTTAATGTACTTTTCATTGTTATTTATCATTTGAAGTGTTCCAAATAGGAAGTATTTCCTAATTTGAGAAATAATAATAGAGAAAGAAGTATCTCTTCTGATATGGAAAGATCTTTAGAGATGATAGTTTCATCACTTCATACATGTGGACATATATACTTTATATATATTGTGTGTGTGTGTGTGTGTGTGTGTGTACACGAACATATACTTTGGGGAATAGCTTTACTGTATTGTTTGTGTGTTAGAAAGTGTAAGGTTTCAACTTACGCCACACAAGTAAGTGATCAAGTTTATGGAAAAATATACCTTTGATTTTATAAAATGGGAGTTTTTGAGTATTTATAATATAATTTAGACATGCAAGCATTGCTGTCTTGGATATTTTTCATCTTTAGCCATGTTCTCTTTTATAGGTTTCCCCAATTCTGGCCCATAGCCAGATTGAGTTAATATTCTGTTCGTTGTCTTTTGTTATACTAGTTTTCGTGGCATTTGAGAATACAATGAATACCATATCACAAAATTGTAAACTAATTGTAACTAACTAACAACTGAAGTTGTAAACTAACTTTATAAGTGGGAAGACATTCTGGGACATATCATAGTTGACTCAGACTATTTCTGGCATTTGATTCACCAAACCACATATGAATCACATATGTTATTTGAAAATAAATTCAAATATATCACTGGAAAGATATTTTATTATTCTGACAGAGTCTTCAACCAAGGCATGGATGGTATTTAATTCTTTGTGATTTTTAACAATGAAAATTATGAAATAACTTTGATCTTTTGTTTGGATTTATTTAGATATGAAAATATCCTGTAAGATATTTCACTTACTGGAATTCATTTACTATGAATTAAAAGTTAATGATGTAACGATATCAAGCAAATGTTTAAAAAATTGACTCATGCCTAAATGTTAACTTACTAGTTTATAATGTTCATTACAATAAATTGTTGAGTAGAAGCACAGAAGAAACAGAAGAATATGAAATGTCTTTTAAAAAGTGACGCATAATATTAACTGCAAAGCTTATGTAAGGACTCACCTAAGTTTACATTCAGCTACCTAGTTTCAGAGTCTTGCTGCTGCCCGTATACTCTTGGCTGAGCCATACTTTTAGAATGCCATTTGAAGCATTATTATATTTTCACCAAAGTCAACATAAATGATATCATTATAGATTACTGTTACTTTCTCTTTTGTATTGGGAAATGTCATCAATAACTTCTTTTGGTGTAAAATAATAATGTTTATTTCCTAAAGGAAACTGTGGTTGTTCATATAAATGATAGTATAAAAATATGTAAACTTGTTTCTTAGTAATCCATTCATCTTAGCTTATTTTTGATGTTTACATTCATGAAATATTATTTACCATAATCTTCTCAATGTGTAATTTAGGTATATGGCTTATTTTATTGTTGTTTTATTTCCTAGAATCCATTTGAATTTGTAATAAAATATAGCATATGGGTGATATTATAAACTGAAATACTGTGCTAGTAAGTATATTGTTGAATTTTCATTTCCCTCAGAAGCCCACAAGAATTGTTAAATAATTTAGTGTGGTGTCATAATTCCAAGTTTCCTTTCTTTCTTTAAAATACTATTTTGAAATTTCGGGATATAAACCTTGCCGCAAAGTCACTAATAACTTGAACTACCAAGTGAGATTTTTGTGTGTTTAATGTCATTCAGTCCTGTGTATCTTCATTTTTTATTTCCCAAAGAAAGAAACAAAACCTACAGAATGTCATAATAGATAGAGGATTGTGTCTAAAGTCAATATCAAATATTATTTGTGCAGAAAGAGATCATCAATAAACTCCAAGGTTTTTTCCTAAAGCTTCATCTTCTAAATTCAATTCTAAAATTGTTTAGTTTTGTTTATAAACTCCTTGCAGCTATACCTTGAGTTCTTATTTTGACAAATGTAAACATGTCTGGATCAATTTATTATAGTCTCAATTAACCATGGAGCAAGTGGTAGTAAACAGAGACCAGTAGTAAACAGAGACTAGTTTGAAAACCTCCTGACTCTATCAGTACTCCTTCAATTGGAGTGCACAAGTGGTTAAGGATTATAGGAGTCAGCTTACATGAATGAATCATTTCCATTTGATGATTCCCCGTGGTGATGAGCTAGCCAGTACAGTAAACTTCACATTTTATAAAACATCACTAGGATGCCATACAAGAGTATTTTGTGATTTGTTCAAATAACACTGTAATGGAAATTTCAGTAAAATGAAAGACTCCCAAATTGATCACAATCAGCTGTGTTTTCATTGCAACAGCACTTAGTTATGAAGCCATTACTACAAAGTTCTTTGAAACAGATTTTATATATATTTGCAATACTATTGATTTATCATTTTTCTTTTCAGGGCTCCTGCTAGAGCCTCATGTAGTGCTCTGTATTTTGAGTTAATGCAATTGATTTGCTCTTAAATGTCGATTGTACTTTATTGACTGCTTTAATTTTTTTCCATGATCAATAATTATTCAAAAGTTGATTTAATACTGTTTATTACTGTTAATTTTAAGATTATTTCTCATAAAGAGAAACCTCCTTTTCTAATTTCCCTTAATAGTTCTCTTGCCTGTGACTATAACCATTTATTTGGAGAAGGAAAATAGATGGCCTCTTTTCTCATTTATCCTAGAACATAGATAAAATCCCTTCTTCACCTGAACCTTTCTTCCGTGACTAACAATAACAAAGATAATTCATATTTTCTTAGATGATAAAGATCAACTAATATTTTCAGAAATTATAGGAAAAAATTCATTGTTTCATTTATCAATATTTTGATACTTATTCTTTGGGTTTAAATTTACAGCTCACGTGACATGAGAGTTATTTCAGGTTTACTTAACTGTCTTAAAAATGCAAAGGAATTGTCTCTTAATTTATAGTCAGATATGTTTAGATGCTATTTATTTTAGAATTACAGAATATTTGAGCTTGAAGAGATCATCTTTTTTTTTTTTTTTTTTTGCGGTACGCGGGCCTCTCACTGTTGTGGCCTCTCCCGTTGCGGAGCGCAGGCTCTGGACGCACAGGCTCAGTGGCCATGGCTCACGGGCCTAGCCGCTCCAAGGCATGTGGGATCTTCCCGGACCGGGGCACGAACCCGTGTCCCCTGCATCGGCAGGCGGACTCTCAACCACTGCGCCACCAGGGAAGCCCGAGATCATCTTTTTTAATCTTCTTGACTTATCATTGAAAAACTTAAGGCCTAGAGAGGTAAAGTGACTTGCCTGAAGTCATATAGACACATTTTTATATAAAGAGCTTAGCGTGTTGCTTATATATTAAGTGTTTAATAATTATCTGTTGAATTACATGTGTTTCAAAGCCTGGATAAATGATCATGACAGAAGATGCAGAATTAATGTTTACATTAGGTAGAATTATAATGTGAATTAGTACAAATTAAAGCATTTTAACAAAATTAAGTGATTTTTTTAAAAAACATTTTTAATGGTGGAGTAAGTCAATATTTGCTATACTTAGCTCATTTGCTTTAGTTACAACTTGTTCAACCAAAGTAATACATGTAGACTGGCACTAATGAGAGTTATCCTAGATTGCATTTACATTATATTGTATAATGAAGTTAAAACATTGAGCCTACTAATAATAACTTTGCTTGACAGCAGAGAGTTACTATATATCTACCAGAAGGCAAGTGATGCTTCTTTCATATGATTATCATATTAAGGTTTATATTTTAAAGTTACCCCTGAAATTATAAATTGTTTTGTAGAATTGAACTCTAGCACAAATGTCTTTACACTTGCCTGTAGAATTTAAAATTGGTGACAATGCTTTTATTTTAAATTTCATCTGAAATTTTAAAGCAAATATTTATTCTCTGTATAATTTGGTGAAATTTGTGACTGTTTTCTTTTCTTATAATGTCTTTGGTTTGGATATCACAGTAATTCACATTGCTTTTCTTTCTCCTTTGTGTTATAGTTTTTAGTACTTTGTGGCATATTTTTGAGAATTCAACAATTAACTAATATTGGAAGGCAGAAGAAAGCTGGAATAGAGGTTTAAAGAGGCAAGAAGATCTAAATTATTTAAACTTTATATTACCATAAAGAAATTTACCTTCCAAGGACAGTATCATTTTTGTAAAAAAAAAATTTTTTTAGTAGAACAGTTAGTCAATAGTACTTGTTTTTACAACTTAAAATATTTTTTATAAAAATAGTACATGGACGTAAATCTGTGGTATATTCACATTTTGCAGGTAGTATTCTAGTATTTAATTATGAACTCCAAGTACAAAAAAGCAAGTGGTGATATAGAAGAGTTCTTTTGGCACAGAAACATTTTAAGAAGTAACAACAATTACATGTCTGAAATAAGACAAACTCCTGAAAGGCAAAGTTGATTTATTTTTAAGCCTGTTGTGAAAACTAGTAGTCAGAAAATAGCTTAGCATTGTGTTCTGACAGTAAAATATCTTAACTGATTAACAGAAAGTGCTGGTTGTTTTTGCCTAATTTTCTCCTTCTAGCGAGAGTAAGAAGAATTTTCTTGATCTGGTTTAATATTTTAATGTTTTATTATTTTACCTTAACCTGTTCCTGATCTCATTTGGTATAGTCAGTGTTTATATATTTAAAGCCTTTTTCAAATGATTAACTGGATCATCTGAGGTTATTTGGGGTATTATGTTTTACTTCAAACATAGGAAACTAAACCTCCTTCTTCGCTTATTTGTGTTTTTTTTTTAGGATCAGGTATTCATTCAAAGATCGTATCTTCTCTACCTTGTATCTTCTCTTAAGATTATGTCAAATAGGTTTGATACTTTGCATTATGAAGACATAAATGATATTGTCTCACAACAAATGATAACACATTCTGTAACACACAACTTGGCATAACTAAAAGATTTCCAGGCTTCAAGTGGTAATCAGCTTATTTTGGAGTAATGTTTATTGCAACATAAATCTAGAATTGAAGATAGAGAATTGAGGGTAGAAGTTTAGTTTTAGGTGGGAATAATTGGAAAAATTGACTTTTCGTGTAGCTTAATAGTGTTTCCTCCTCAAATCCAGAAGGCATGATTTAAGATGATTTAATTTAGAATGGATTGGAAATATTGGACTTTTTTGGTTGTTGTTTAATAAATAGAACTAACTCAGAAGAAGCACTTGAAAAGTGGAAGCAGATATATAGGGAAGACTAGCTTCCCTTTGTTATAGCAATTTATAGTTTTTTGTTTTGTTTTAAGAAGTTGTTCCCCTTGTATTCTAACATAATATAGCCCTGGTGCTTAAAAATATCCTTATAGTAGTTTTCATGTTACACTTATTGCTTAGAAACCTCAATGGTCTCTGCAGTAATGCTCTTATTTGGCATTTAAGTACCTTGTAACTCTGAAATACTTGTATTATTCTGGGTTATTGCTTCAAGTACTCCAACCATACTTTTTGAAAGTGGGGGGGTCATAACTGGGGGAGGTACAGGAGGCACACAACACAGGTTTCATGAACACAGGTCCAAGGACAGAGACCATGATATAGGCTTTTGAGATTTCCAATGCAGTCAAACTAAACAGGTGGTAGATCTGTTATAGTGAGACTTTCAAGCTCCCTAATTATTTTTCATAGCAATAAATAATTTTGACTGTCTGACTTAATTTTCTGGTTTTGGATCTATGGTGTTTTGAAAGTCAGTATTTCTAAACACATTTGAGATAGAATTAGATGTCATGCCATTATTGTCACCATCAAATGTTTAATAGCAAAAATAATATTTGTGTAGTGATCTACAGTGTACAACGTATTTTCATATAAATTATCTCTTTATTTCACACAACTGTATTAAGACTCATCTTTATTAAATGACTTTTCCAAGGTCATAGAGTGGAGACCCTTTTCTAAATGAACCCCATTTGTTAACTTCATTTTCAGTGGTCTTAAGGGCACCCATGTGGTTTTCTAGCACTGCATTAGGGCTCTGTTGAAATAGTTGGGTGGAGAACTATACCTTATGCCAATACCATAGCAAAGAACACCTTAAAGAAGCCAAAATCTAAGATTCAAACCAAATAAAATTATTAATGCTAATTCCAGCTATCTGTAGTGAATTTTGATAACCCTGTACAAATTAAACAAGATCTTTGTTTAATACCTATCCAAAGTTTATTAAAACAGTTTTTCTTAGTAGGTTAGTTAGGCTGTCAGTTGTATGAAGTAAATTTTGGTCAAGGAATAGCCAAGGTAGTAATGCAGTAATAAGTTATAAATGTGCTCACTGTGCTCTAGAATGTCATGATTGGAATACAAGAAATATGTGTAAGAAAAAATACAAATATTCAATATTTTTTTTTACAACAAAGTGAATCAGTTATACATATACATATGTTCCCATATCTCTTCCCTCTTGCGTCTCCCTCCCTCCCATCCTCCCTATCCCACCCCTTTAGGTGGTCAC
>NC_041229.1:80829658-80836959 GCF_002837175.3 Physeter macrocephalus
ATGCAATCCCTATCAAACTACCACTGGCATTTTTTTACAGAACTAGAACAAAAAATTTCACAATTTGTATGGAAACACAAAAGACCCCGAATAGCCAAAGCAATCTTGAGAACAAAAAATGGAGGTGGAGGAATCAGGCTCCCTGACTTTAGACTATACTACAAAGCTACAGTAATCAAGACAGTATGGTACTGGCACAAATATTCAATATTGATGGTTGAATGAGCTGAATAAATTAGACTTCTTTCAATTTAAGAAGTTTGCCAGTGTTTGGATACCTTTGAACAAAAAAAATGGAAATAAAATTTTTATTAAGCACAAAAAAAAACAAAAAAAAATTTTTCTTGACTGACAGACAGTATTTTCTTTAAGAATTTTTTAGGCTTTCTCTCTTCCTTTTCCTTTAAGTAAGCCATCTATTTGTTTATCTAAACTTAACAAATGTTTATTACCTGTTATACTCATAGCATTGATGGAAGTCTACATATGGATTTTCTGTTTTGTCTTATTGTTTCAGACTTGAAGACAGTGTTTGTAGTAGTCAGGGTTCTCCAGAAAAAAATGGAATCAATAAGATATATACCTATATATTAAGAGATTTATTTTCAAGAGTTGGGACACACATTTGTGGGGGCTAGCAAGTCTGAAGTCTGTCGGGCAGTTAAGCTGGCTGGAGTCTCATACAGGGGTTAAAGCTGTGCGGGTTTTTTTTTTTAACCATTGACTTACAATATTCATTTCTGATATACAACATAATGATTTGATATTTTTATATGTTACAAAAAGATTGCCACTGCTGTAATCTTTCTTTTTAATAGTACAATTACAATTTACTTCATATGGAAGAGGGTCTTTACCCCATGCCACCATTAGCAAAATATCCACTTTTATTATTTGCTGACAATTTCAAAAGCAGATGAATTTTAGAGGAAGAGTTGCCATTTCATTTTTTGCATTGAAATTTCTCACTGAATGTCAGTAGTTTGTCAGCAGAATGCAAACATGAAGACTTCTGACTTAAATCTTTCTTTCTTTTTTCTTCTTTTTTTTTGAATTTTATTTTATTTATTTTTTTATACAGCAGTTTCTTATTAGGCATCCATTTTATACACATCAGTGTATACATATCAATCCCAATCACCCAGTTCATCACACTCCCACCCCCACCCGCCTGCCGCTTTCCGCCCTTGGTGTCCATACGTTTGTTCTCTACATCTGTGTCTCTATTTCTGCCTTGCAGACCGGTTCATCTGCACTGCTGTAGTCTTAAAGAAGTATTTCTCCTTCCACGAAACCTTAGTTTTTGCTCTAAAGGCCTTTCAACAGATTGGATGAGATCCCATCCACATTATGGAGAGTAATTTCACTTACTTAAAGTCAACTGATTTTGGATGTTAACTACATCTACAAAATATCTTCACAGCAACACCTAGATTAGTGTTTGATTAAATAACTTGGTACTGTAGCCTAGACAAGTTGACACATAAACTAATCATCACAATATTGTTTATCTGAAAAGTTACTAGAATTGCACCCATCCATCTGAATATGATGAGGCTTACTCATGGAAATGTTTTTAAAGATTCCTGCTAGATTAGATGTGTAAATCCTAGCTACTACCTAAAATACTTTACAGGAGGCAGGGTGATAAAGCAAGAAGCTCATGGACCCTCAGACTCAAAAAGGCCACTGTCTCACCTTGGCTTCATTACTTACTGCAGTTTGTTTTGGGAAAAGCCACTTAAGCTCAGTCTGTTTCCTGGGCAAACAGGGCAAAAAATATCTATCTCACAGGAGAATTAGATGAGTGTTTAGTGAGTTAATGGATGCTAAACACCTGGTAGACTTTCTGGCACACGTTAGATGCTCAATAAATATTAATTCCTATTCCCTTTTCTCCTTTATCCCTTTTTTGAAAACAAAATTTGTTTAGTTACCAATATATTTGTATTCATTTATTCATGTATACATTCAACAAATATTTATTCAGCTCTATGTGACAGGTACTGTTCCAGGTATGAGAGATACAAAAGTGTATCTACTCTCTTAGAACTTATCTTCTAGTGATGGAACACAGACAATAAACACAATGAAAAAGAAGGATATGAGGTTGATTATATTATATTAGATAAGTTCTATGGAGAAAAAGTAAAGCAAGGAAGGGGTATAGAGAGAAATGAGTGTTGATGGTGAGAAAAATTTTAGTTTTTAGCCTTACTAAGAAGGTTGTATTTAAGCAAAGACCTGAAAGAGAAGACAGAACAGATGCTCCATCCTTGAATATCTGTGCTGTGATGGGGAAGGCAGGTGGGACGTTAAGTACAAATGCTTTATGACAGGCATTGTTTGGGGAACAGTATCAAGGCTCTGCTGATGGGAATAGAGTGATCCAGAAGTAGAGGAGTAGAAGATGAAGTTAGTTAAGTTAGGTGAGGTTTGCTGGGCAAATTTTGAAGGGCTTTGTGAAATGGAAGACCAGTGGAAAGTTTTGAGCAGAGGAGGAGTGACATGATCTGATATTTGTGCTACTCAAAAATAAATTATAGGAAACTATAGGAGGTTTTGTTAAGAGCATAGACTCAAAGGACAGACTGCATGAGTTCAAATAACTTTGTAATTTATTAACCATGCAACCTTAGGCGAGTGCTTCTCCACATGAAATGGAAATAATAGTAGCATCTACCTCACAGAGTTGTTATGTAAAGTAGCCCTCAGCTTGGCACATGTGGAAAGAATCTAATCAGTCTTTGCTATTATTTTTAATAATAATAAGAGGGTCCATCTGTAATAGGACCCATTCCCTGCTAGTGATCTTGAATTGATTCTTAACCTTTTATTGTCATTGATTTAAATGTAAAACTATATTGATAAATTAGAAGGGGTTGTGAGTATGAAGGAAATATGCCGCCGCTTATAAATTGGTGCTTTAGATTTTGAGGGGGTCAGATTTTGAGAGGATCATGTTGATTCCCAGAAAAACAGATTATCTCCTCTGATAATACCAGGGGTTTTTGTTTTTGTTTTTGGTCAGTGCTGTCATCCTTTAATGCAAATAGATTTGAAACTTTTGTGACAAGTTTGACATTTTTTCCGACTTTATCATTTGTATATAAACTAAGCTTTGGTTCTTATGAGTACTTCTTCATGGTAGCATTCCTTCTGTCATTTCTCCTCATATGAACCCTTCCTTTTCTACCTGTCATTATCCTAGTGCAAGTCCTATACTTCATGGGCTCTCATCTGTTCTTGTGCTTCTTGTCAGTGGAAGTAGTAGGTATTATTATTATCATCATCATCATCATCATCATCATTATCATTATTATTATTTTTAATCACTCACTATGTGCCGGAAAGTATTCTAAGCAATTTATATCCACAAATTTATTTCATTCTCATTGTAATCCTATAAGATCAGTGTTTCTGACTTCATTTTATAACTAAGAGAGCTGACTCAGAAAGGTTAAACAACCTTATATTCAACCTGGTCTATTTTGTTTTACAAATCCTGTATGCTATACAATTAAATCAGTTAATGATTCAAGAATAATGTTCCTTTGCCTTTGTTCAGATTTTTCCTGCCTCCTGGGACACATTCTTTCCTCTGTTAAACTTAGCTAGTTATAATTGAGGTTTGACTTGAGGCCATCTTCTTTGATGAAGGAGACTTTTCAGACCATGACTGCATAGAGTATTATTTGCTTCTGTAAAACATAGTTTACTCTTTGTTAACATTGACATGTAATTATACACTGGCACTTGGCATGTCTGGAATTTTGTTGGACAAGTGACTTCTCTGAACCTCAATTTCTTCATGTGTAAATGGAGATAAATATACAATTTTAGTTCACAGTAAAAAATTGGCATGTTTGGAATTTATTTAATCATTTCAGGGATACATGTTTGGTCTCTCCAAGTAGACTGAATGTCCATTAGGACACTAGGAGTATATTTTATAATTCTTTGTATCTACATGTAAAACTTATACTCTAAAATTCTGTATTCTCCATACAGAATTTATACAATAAGTGTGTAATTTTTATTTTATTATCAAGGTAATTAGATAATTGATTTTAATATGACTGTGACTTCTTGTCAGTCAACTGGCCACATTGAAAGTTGTATAAAGTTTTCCTGGTCAGTTAAAAATAGAGAAATTGTGGATGCTTTGTTTCTAGTAATATGTCAGAATACCAGTGTAGTTAAATTAGCCCCGCTGTCCAATTCATTGTCCCTACATGGAGTTGTTTATGCACCATGTTTATGCGTATGATTAGCAGTGTGATAAAAAAATTTTTTAAATATTTATTTATTTGGTTGCACCGGGTCTTAGTTGCGGCAGGTGGGCTCCTTAGTTGCGGCTCTCCAACTCCTTAGTTGTGGCTCGCTGGCTCCTTAGTTGCGGCATGTGGGCTCCTTAGTTGCAGCTCGCGGGCTCCTTAGTTGTGGCATGTGAATGCTTAGTTGCGGCATGCATGTGGGACCTAGTTCCCTGGCCAGGGATGGAACCCAGGCCCCCTGCATTGGGAGCATGGAGTCTTAACCACTGTACCACGGGGAGGTCCCTGTGTGATAAAATTTTAAAGGGCAATAATAAAAATCTTTAAAGGTATTACTATCTGAAAAAGAAAAGTAATAATAATATTTACATTTTAAACATTTGCTTTTAAAGAGTAAGTATTTAAAAGATCGTATAGTAAGCTGTATTTTTTTTCAATTTGGGCTGAATTAAAAAACAATTCAAAAATATTTTCTTAGTTTTAAGACATAGCAAAGTCAGAGTAATTATGAAATTGTCTTATTTTAGATATATCATAGGTGATTTTTATTGCATTTAAACTCTTTGAAACTTCTCCCTCTGGAAGCATTAACATTATCAAGAGGATCCTTTTAAAGATGATCTGCCAACTGAAGGTTCTGTTAGTGTTTCTTCAAACTAAGAAGCTGTGAAATGTTTTTTGTATGCTAAATTACTTTTGTATTTAGTATAGATTATTATGGAATTTAGACCTTTTGTGAATAATTATTTTCTTAATTAAAATATTTCTTAATTAAAATACATTTTACTAATATTATGTAGTACTATACCATTTTCAAATTTTCTTCATGCGTATTATCTTATTTGCATATCCTAATAAGGATGTGGTGGACTAAATAAAGTGATGTGAACTAAAATTGTATATTTATCTCCATTTACACATGAGGAAATTGAGGTTCAGAGAAGTTAAGTAACTTGTCCAACTTTTATGTCAATTAAATAATAGATTCTGGCTCAGAAATCAGATATTTTGACCTTCATTCTCTTTCTTTTACACCTTGCTGCCTCATTTAGATCTTGTTTTTCAATTCATGTAATACTTGAAAGTCACAAAAGCAGTTTGTTCTAAAAGTATGTAGATATTTTATTGAACTTGCCTCTTCTAATTATTTTGAATTATTTTAAAGATATTTTCTTGATTATTTTTTCTCTTCCTAACTTATGAAACTCTTTGTCACTCCTTAAATTTTACTTTCTAACATCTACTCCACACAAGGATTTAATGGTGGTGTAGTGTATCCTGAATCTGAGTCTGAAACTTGTCCAATCTTCAATCATGTGTTTAAACAAGTTAAGGAATATGGAAGTTCCTACTCACCTGCCCTTATATGCATGCATACACATAGACACATATACGCATAGTGGATTAGACACCAATACTTATATATATAGCTGTGCTTTGACTTGTATAAAATTAATGTTATTTGGAGGCCAAGTAATAGTAAATCTTACCATCATTGGTTTTATTTTAATGGTGATAAGGATTTAATATTAGAACCATGTTGAAACCATCATCAGTAAAATGACTTATGGCCCCCACCAAAAATTTTTGGGAAGAGCATTTGCTGAACACATTGATGCGAGAGTTCAGTATTGTATTATTTTCACACTATTTTTCCAAATACTTTAAACAATCTATATACTTAATCATTCTTAGAAGAAAATAACTGTCTGTCATTCTCAGTAGTTGTGTGGTGTTCCTAGAAAAGTTTGTCCAGAATATGTTATCTGAATTTCTTGATGGTGTTGATTAAAAACTATTTTTCTTATTCAAAAAGATGCAGACAGATTGGCATTGTCTGGGCCTGAGACCTTTGTGAAATTAAGCTTATTGAGACCACCCAAGCCATATTATTTTTAGCTGTTTGTGTTAATTCAACCATTGTATCTGAAAACAGATCAAATGGCAGTCCATTGTACAACGCTGGACTTATGATTGAAATTTATTCCAAGTTACAGGTAAGAGTAAAAGCTACTCATCACCAGGAAGGATGAATACTCCAATTATTTAATATAATCGAAGAACGTACTTTACAAAGAAAAGAAAAAATGAGTTTTGTTATGACAAGTAAGATTTCTTTGGTGAATAAGATAGAATTTAAGCTACAAGATGAAATGTCTGCAGAATTTAGGCAGAATGAGTCATCATAGTAACACCAATACTCTTGATAAAATGAGAAAGAAGATAAATTTATTGCAATGCGTTGATTGTTTTGTTTGTGGTATAACTTTTATGTTGTTTTGAGATTTTTTTTCCTGTTACATTAGCTCATGTAATAGTTACAAATAAAACAAAATAAGCGTGTAGCAGACAGATACTCAACAGACCTCGACAAGACAATAATAAATCAAGGGGTTTTGTAGGAAAAATGTTTGTTCAGAATGTTAGCTGACTATGAGGTTGGTGGCCTTCTATGTTCACAGTTATATGTTCTAATTTATTTCAGGTCTCCAAATGCATCAGTGTGACAAATGTCTACCTGTCACAGATTAGACGGAAAACATAAGTAAAGCCTGAGAGAAGTCGCTGATAGTCTTGAGTGATTTAAGCACACAATGATAGAATAATAGTTTGCCCTAGCAATTATGAACATTTCAGTGACATTATAAAGCAGACTATTTCTAGTAATTTTTTGTCAGAATATCCATTATATCATATCCAAATAACTAGCTCATCTCTCTTAACATTTGTCTCACTGGTTACATCAAAGGAGCTCCCCTCTGTTGCCTTTGGTAAATGTATGCCAGGTACACTGTATTTGAGGCACAAATTTCCAAAGGCTGCATAGTATAATTTGGATATATAATGAAAATAATTTATCTTACTCTTTTTTTACATGTATCAATGTTTATGATTAGGATGAGCTTTTAAAAATACAATTAAAGGGGCTTCCCTGGTGGCGCAGTGGTTGCGCGTCCGCCTGCCGATGCAGGGGAACCGGGTCCGCGCCCCGGTCTGGGAGGATCCCACATGCCGCGGAGCGGC
>NC_041229.1:80837091-80881199 GCF_002837175.3 Physeter macrocephalus
CAGAGGGAGGCCCGCATACCACAAAAAAAAAAAAAAAAAAAAAAAAAAAAATACAATTAAAACTTAATGTTCTTTAAGCATTTTCAGGAACCAAACTTCTTGCTCCCTCTATGGATTATTGCTGTTATAATTAGGCCTATTACATTTGTATGTGTTTTTTTTTATTCTCTTCAAAATCTCTGTTCAGCCATGTCCCTCACTTCACTGTTTCAAGTTTACTACAAAGAGTTATTCTATTCCTATATGAAATTCTTAAACCTCTTTGTTCTTTCTGTCAGGCTGCCTGTATCTTCATATACTTTTAGTTTTCTCTCTTCTGGAGTAAAAAGTTGTTCCTTGGCCTTTCTAACACTAACTGGGAGGTGGCAGGGCATGGAGAGGCAGTGTGGAAGAGAGGGAAAAGAAATGCTTATTTCTGCCTCTATCTCTAATTGTACCACCCATTCACGTTTTCCAAAGTAAATGGCTCCAACACACTCATCTGTCGTAAAGTGGAGTTATTTTACCTAACGTACAGGCCGTGGTAAGAATTAAACTAGATCAAGTTTTTAAAGTGTGTGGCATAGTTAGCACTGGCATGTAATTGCATAATAAATGGTGTCTGTTATCCTCTTAGCTACCTAGATAGCATGCTTTGTGATCATTTAAACAATATTTCTTACCTCTCCACTCACCACATCTAGTTACTATTTCACCTCTATAAAAAAAGCAAAATGGGCTTCCCTGGTGGCGCAGTGGTTGAGAATCCGCCTGCCAATGCAGGGAACACGGGTTCGTGCCCCGGTCCGGGAAGATCCCATATGCCGCGGAGCTGCTAGGCCCGTGAGCCATGGCCGCTGAGCCTGCGCGTCCGGAGCCTGTGCACCGCAATGGGAGAGGCCACCACAGTGAGAGGCCCGCGTACCGCAAAAAAAAAAAGCAAAGTAATTAGTAGTACAGGTTCAGGAGAGAGAATTGTTTTTGAAATCAGGTTTCATCATTCATAATCTGTGCCTCAGACAACTTACCTAGCCCTCTCTAAACCTCCCCTTTCTCTTCTGTAAAATAGTATTATAATAATAATAGTAACTTGGCTCAGAGTGTGGTTTTGAGAATCACGTTCAATTAACTAAATGTGTATGTGAGTATATTTATGCCTGTATATAAAATGAACGAATAATACAGATAAAATGTTTAGCACCACGTTTTGCATAAAATAAGCATGAAATAAAAGTGCATACATTTGTTATCACTCTCCATTCCTATTGCCAGTTCAAGCTTTTATGTCCTCTTACCTGGGTGCTCTACACCAGGTCACCACTATATTCTCACACTGTACCATCCCTCTAGTACTATTGGCAGTTAAATTATTATTATTATTTATTTATTATTATTATTTTTTAAACATCTTTATTGGAGTATAATTGCTTTACAATGGTGTGTTAGTTTCTGCTTTATAACAAAGTGAATCAGTTATACATATGTTCCCATATCTCTTCCCTCTTGCGTCTCCCTCCCTCCCACCTTCCCTATTCCACCCCTCTAGGTGGTCACAAACCACCGAGCTGATCTCCTCTCTGTGTTATGTGGCTGCTTCCCACTAGCTGTCTATTTTACGTTTGGTAGTGTATATATGTCCATGCCACTCTCTCACTTTGTCACAGCTTACCCTTCCCCCTCCCCATATCCACGGGAATAAATTATTTTTTGTACATTAAAAAAGGAAGTCTTCAAAGCTGTCCAGCGTCTAGCAAATATGGTGTACATTACTTACCCTAGCCTTTTAGGACTGCTGCAGTTTGATTTCACACTACCTTTCCTGCATGAGCTCCTAGTTTGTCTATCTTACATTGCTACTCCAAGGATTAAGAGAGGGTACATACTGCAAAAATTAAAACAGTATCTGGAACATACATGAAAGTTGTTCATTTTTCCGTTTCTCTCTTTTCCCTTTTTATCCTTTCCACCCTCTTCTTTTAATAAATCCTGGATTCCAGTCAAACTTTCTCTCCTTATATCTGACATATCCTTTCCTATGTCTATGCCTTTTTTAAGTTCTAATTCTCCTTGTTTTTATTTATCCAGCAGATATTTATTGGTTATATTCTGAGTGTTATTTATTGTTTGGCACCAGGGACACAAATGTTTAGGGCATCTTTCAGAGGTTATTCTAGAAAGAAAGGACAGTATGTTAGAGATACTCAGCCTTCCAGGCTGAATACATGAGAGCAGGACCCATGTCTATTTCGCCCTGCTATTGTATTTCTAACTCTTGGAATAGAGCTGTGGACATATTAGGATTCTCATAATTGTTTGGGAATAAAATTTGAGAGAGATGGAACAAGGGAAAATGGGAGAGAAGGCATGAGACAGCTTGGCATGTTTGATTATTGCACATACTTCTGTATGGTTAGAGAATATGTTGTAAAACTCATGTCTGGGAGCAGTGAGAGATAATGTTGGAAAGAAATGAGGAGGCCAGAATATGAAGAATATTGTCCATTTTGCCTAGAAGTTTGGACTCAATCATGTAGTTTTGGAGAGCCTGTGAGACGGTTTAAGTAGGAATTTCACACGCTACAATTTTATTTTAGAAAGGATATCCTGTTAACAGTGTAGCGAGAAGAATTAGAAGTGAGATTAGAGGTATGGATATGTGTTGTGAGGCTACTGCAATAATAAAACAAAGAAATATGGGGGCCTGAATTGAAAAAGCGAGTAGAAAGATTTAAGATATCTTTGTATGGTAAAATCAACTGGACTTGGTAACTAATTTGATTTGGAAAATATGGAGAGTGAGAAGAAAGGGTGAGCTCTGAGTTCGGCCCAACCTTCAAGGCCCAGCTGAATTGTAACCTACTTCAATTTCATTCATCTCACTACTGATTAAAATTAATATTTTTTTACTCCTTGTAAAATATTATATATACCTCTCTTATATTGTTGATTTCTTTTTACTAATAATTATTTGTGTGCATGTCTAAATTCTCTTACCAAACTGGAAGGCTCATAACTTATTATCTTTGTATTACCTTCTATGGCCTTATCTATATTGGATGTTCTGTAAATATTCAGATTATTAATTAATGCCATGCATTTTAATTTAATTACCTCCTGAAAAAACTCTAGAAAGTTAAGTATATGCCTGAGACATTTCAGTATTTCAAAATGAAGCTAGTTACAAATAGGTGAAGTTTAACTAAAATTCTTGCAAAAGAACTTTCATTCAAAAAATTCAAAATTAGTAATTGCCAGAAAAGAAAATATTCATAGGAAGAAATTTTAAAGTGAAATAAGGCCATATTGTTTCCAAATTCAGATGAGAACTTACTATTAAAAGTCTTGCACAGATTGGAAATGACTAATCAACATTAGAAAAATGTAATTGGAAGATCTGCCCTCATACTGTTCATGGCCAAAAATGTTTTCCTGTCCAATTTTAGCAGTGTTGTTCCAGTGTGAAAATTTCAATGATTAGAGGTCTTGTATTGGGAAAAACAAATCATTTAAATATCTAGTCTATGCAGGGTGATCTTGGGCAAATCCCCTGATTTCTGTCAATCTCCCCACTTCAGAGAGCAGCCTTAGCTGTCTCAAAGGATATCACATTTGAGAAGTATAAAAGGGATATAGATATAATCTAGAAAGACAGAGTGGTATATAATGACGGAATTAAATTTGGATTACTTCTATAGGCCCTTCTAGTTTTAATCACCCATGAGTCTATGATTTTAGGTGTTTTAATTTTTTGTTTTTAATTTCAAGATCAACTTGAAAACTGTAACCTGTCAAGAAGTCAGTCTTCACCAGTTGCTATTACACATAATGGGCAGACATTTTTTTCAGGCCACATATAAAACATAATTGTCTTTGGAATTAAATTCCACAGATTTATCATCATAAAGTCTTAAAATTAAAATGGTAGAACAGTGGTTGTTTTTAACTGTGTTGGAGGCTTAAGGTGCAGAATTCCCACTTGTATATATCTTCATATTAAGAAAATGCTTTTCCAAAGAACGATTGTTTTTATTTCAGTGTGATTATATAATTTCAATGGGGGAGTATTATGAGATGAAGTGGAAAGAGCACAGGATCTGAGTTTTAGTACTAGCTTTGCCCTCAACTAGCTACCAGCTACCTTCTTTGGGCCTTGGTCTCCTCATAAGTAAAATGAGGAGGTGGAATAGTCTGTTATGTCCCTCTGAGCTCTGAAATTCTGTGTCTGTACCGTGTCCATATCAGATCCACAGCTATAGCTTAACTATTCAAGTGTGACTCATCATGGTGAAAAGTAAAATCTAATCTTTTCTATGATATTTAGAAGACCATGGAATAAAATGTCATTTAGTTGTATTTGATTAAAAGAGCTAACATAAGATAAGAAATGTTCATTTTCTTATTTCAAATGTAAAGGAGACTGATCAGCAAATAAAAACATGGTGCTATAGAGTTATATAATTACAGATCATTATTAATGTTCTGAAAAAGTTCTGTTCATTAATAAATCAATTGCTAATATTAGGAATACATTGATGTTAAATGACTTAAAAGTTGGGCATCTTGTGACTATTTTATGTGATCCTATCATAATGAGTCTTACATCTTGAATTCATATGTACAAATGAGTGTTGCAATCTTTATCATAGTTACATTGGGAGACTGAGCTCTTTTTTCATATCACATCATTAAATATACACTAAACACCTACTAATGTGCACTGATGCTACCATATTGAATTGGAGGCAGTGTTGGAGAATTGTTGTGATGAATCCTCTTCCTCAAATGTTAGTTTTTATTTTTTTTATATCACCTTCATTTTGATTTTGATCCCCAGTCTCCCTGTGCTGAGAAGCCATCAATTTCACTTATCCCCCAGACCCCACACACCATCCAGAGCTATGGAGAGACCCTGCACCTTCTTACTCACCTCATGTCACATTTAATTTCGCCTAAGATGCCTTTTGTTTTAACCTTTGTAGACTCTCTGGGACCAAAGGTTCTGCTTCTTCTATGCCATATAGAGGCATGGAAATCTCCGGTAACATTGGGAACCCTGTGATTGAGGGTCCTTCCCCTTCAGTACATCATCTAGCCAGCTGCTCTGAGATCTTCCCACCTGTCAGTCACTTTATTGGTCCTGCGCCTTTCTGGAATTTGTTCACCTTTTCCGTCTCTCTTCTACCCAATTTCAAAGAAGTCTCTCATCTCTTTTCCTTAAAGATACCACGTACCCAGGGTAACTAGCATTCTCTCTTTCTGAACTGTGTTGTTGTTTGTAACTAAAAGATACAAAAATGGTTGTCTTCAAATGATAGGAAAGATAGAAAGTTTTTTCTTTCTTCCATGCAAATATCCTCAAAGAACATACATTCTAAAGCTCTAGATACCTAGGCATCTTCTTGAAACAGGAGAAGAGGGACAGAGAGAGAGGAAGAGGGAGAAAGAGAGAGAGAGAAAGATACAGAAAGATGGCTTTTCAAGAGCCTTAATTCCAGTGGGAATGGGTCATCTATAAAACACTAAACTTTTGTTGTATAATTTTTGTAAAGCCATCTCTGCCATGATTCTTTCTTATACCATCCCCTTATTTTTTTCTTATTTATTGTTTCACTCCCTCCCTCCCTTCTTCTCTTTATTTTCTTTCAGAAAAATCACAGAATTCAGAGTTAGTGAGACCTTGTTTAGAATCCTCTTTCCCTCACTTACTATTACTATGATCTTAAGTCACATTATCTCTCTGAACCTGAGTTTTCTATTTGTAAAAATGGGAATAATGCCACTTTTCCATACTCTGTTACAGAGTATTTGTTAGACCAAGTAGGAAAACATTAATGCTTGGAAAGTCATAAAGCAGTGTGCAGATATAGACTCTGTTGACTTAATGCAGAGTCAGTGGGAGAAAGAACACGGGTTTTAGAGCCAGGTACACCTGTATTCAATTCGTACACTTGCCATTTACTAGCTTAGTGTAATTTTAGTTTCTGTGTATGTAAAATTTACTAACACCTACTTCATTGTTTTAAGGAAGAAATAAGATAAGCTTTATAAATATCTGAGGTAAACAAGGGTACATTTTATCCCCATTTCTTAGATGAAGCAGTTGAATCTCAGAGAATTAAAATGATTTGGCCAGGGTTATAAGGTGATGAGTGAAATTACCAGAAAAAACTCTTGGTATCATATGGGTTCGGCTTTTTAGATAAATTTTATCAGGTAATTTCAAAGAAAGAATTCCATATATGTTTGGAGCATAAGATAAACATTTGCATATATATCTAGTTGAGATTCATAAAAGGATTATTTTGAAACATTCAGATATGTTGTTCTTGTGCATTTGTTAAAAAAATCATCCAGTCGCCTTATTTTATTATCAAGTTGTACAAATTAAAAAATGTGGTCTTATGTCAAGTTAGTGACCCAGGAGAATGGAAAAACTAATTGGCTCCCTTTTCAATTGTAGTGCTGGGTGACTCGTAAGGCCGAGAAGTCACTTACTATATTTGATGGACAGTGTACATTAGAATTTAAAAAATGGAAGTCGATGGCTCCAATCACCTATTAACCCAGGACATATTGTGGGGTTCAGTTCTAGTTTCATAAATCCCATTTGTCTCCCACTTTTTGCTTTGTTTTACACTTGACTGGTAATAATAGATTATTTTTTCCTATGGAAACTTCTTGATTGTCAGTACATCTCCAAGGGCATAATCATGATATATTAAAAAATAATCATGTAAATTATAATCATCTCACATTTTCCAGAATATTTTTAATCATAAGGATTTTTCTTTTTAAATATTGATTGGGACTTTCCTGGCTTGGGATAAGGTAATCATATGCAAATTATTTTATTTGATATATTCTTAGTTTAAATCCAGGGCTATATAAGACTTGATATCGGGGCATAACAAGAAAATGGTATATACTTTTGCCCGGAAAAGTTCTTTGTTTAAATCATGCTAAACCTCTAGCAATTTTAAAACTGAGGCGAGCTATGGTAGAAGATTTTTACCCTCATAGATGCATAAAATAAGTATACAGACTGGGAGAGGAAATTATTCAATCTTGAGATTAAATATGTACTCCTAACAGCCATACCAATAATAAGACTTTAAGTGTTGTTTTAAAGTTACTGTTTAAAAAGTTGAAAAATATATGTAGCCATACCTTTTGTGTTGACAGTGATAGAAGTGCAAGGTTAAGTTATACTAAAAAATTTGTTAAGAAGCAGTGCTTGTACCTTTTTTTTTTAACCACATCTACATCTTATATTTTACATCCCTCCTCTTCTCAATTTTGATCAGAAGATTTCCTCCATATTATTCTTTGAATAGTAGGCTAACTTTTCTGAGGACATGATCAGAGGACAGGACTCAGCATGGTAGCTTATAGCCAAAAAAATCAAAGCATAATTGTGCCTTGTCTCTGACCACTCTCCCTGAAATAAGTTGTAACATTCAGGGCAGGGAAATGTTCAAATCCATTACAGAAATTTCCTTTGTGCAATGTACACATGAACTTTTAAAAAGTTATATGTTTAAATATTTTTAACAGTCTGACTTATAGTTTATGTTATTTGTCACAGTATTCAGTATTATTGGAATAATTATTTTTATTTTCATCATACCAGTGAGGCTTATTCAGAGAGCACATTAAACTAAGAGCGTAACTTTGAGACGATGTGCTGAGTGTCTTGACTTCCAAACCAACTACAATCAACTACCTTGTTTACACACGTTTCTTATGGTCCAGGTCTAGTTTCTTGCCCAACTTCCAGCTGGCTTTTTTTTTTTTTTTAAGTGGGCCAGCATTGTTTTTTAAGTGTGGCCAAATAAAATAGCTAAGAAATAGATTCAGATCCAATTAACTTCATTGTGTATCTTCAATGATCCAAGCATTTAAACATATGTACTCCCAAAGCTTGTATCCTGTTATCCTGGCAAATCTTTTACTACCAAAAGTGTTTTGGTTTAGATGAGAAATTATATGTCACCTTACCAATTAGGCAGGTATTGGGGTATCTTCTTCTAGACCTTCTTTTTCTTTTTAAACTCTGGAGAAATCTAAAAACCCTGGAATTTTAAATGACTCTTCCAATGCTATGTAGCTACTTAGTGGCAAGGCTATAATTTATCCCAAGTGTTTTGACTTAAGCCCTGGGCTTTTTCAGGTCTGATTTGTTAATTAAATATTTGTCCCATGACTACTGTTAGGTATAATCTCTTTCTCTCTCTCTTTCTCTCTCTCTCTCTGTATTCTTGAATATTTTTATGTTTAATATAAAGCATTTAGAGAACTTGAGATAAAGTGAGCCACACCAATTGTAAGCTGTCTCCAAATGATGAGAAATTGTTGGAAATATCATTTTTAGTCAGGTGCTTGAAAGCAAGAAAAAGCTAGCAGCACAACACTGTGGCTAGTTTGAACTTATGGGGGGAAATGCAAATTTGCCTTGAATTGGCCAGCCTGTGACAAAGATTATCATTTTGCTGTTACTCTGACAAATTCTTTTGGACTGATCACTCATAATTGATCCAGACCTCATGTATAACAAATTGAACTCTAGGCAAAAAAAAAAAAAAAAAAGTGATTTGTTTTTCTATTTGCTATCAGCTCTGAAAAGCATTATGTGTGTCTAGAAATAAGGTAGCTGGCAAGAATAAATTTTGTTCATGCTAAGTGGTAACTTTCTTTTTCTGTGTTGGCTAGTTTTTTCTAGATATGACATTTGGTTCAGGAGGACACACAAGAGCCATTCTGCAGAAGGAGTCAGATATTACTCTGTATGCCTTAGACAGAGACCCAACAGCTTATGCAATAGCTAAACAGCTTTCAGAATTGTACCCGTAAGTAATACACTTGTATAGTTATTTAATTTTGTTGCTAAGTTTTATGGAGCTTAGTTTACCATCTTGGAATTTGTTCTCCCTTGTATGATACTATACGTCACTCCGCTAAGTATTTCCTCCCTTTTTATCCAAAAATAATTGATGTAAATGATATTTTTAGAATCACTTAAAATAATGATATTACTGCATTTATCCTTTGTACATAAGTATAAATACAAAAACTTATTTTTGGCTAAGATTTGAAAATGTGTTGAAATCCATCCATGAATAGTATTTTGACGAATAACCCATACTTTAAAAACATTTTTAACGTATTTCATGAGTTACAGTTTCTAAGAATTTAGTGGAGTAAATAAATATGTAAAAATTCTGTAGAATTCTGTAGAATTCATGAAACAATAATGCAATTACTTTCTTTGAAATCCTTCTGAAATTCACAAGTAAATGTAGAGCACTCTATTCATTTCTCAGAATTAGTGAGCATTTACTAGAGAACTTTTAAAAAATATAAAGTTATCATCTTCATGAGTTGTAAAAGCATCTTCCTTTAGAGAAAAAATTTTGAATTAATGAGTTATGTCCATATGCTATGTTGTTTAGAAGACACCAGCCTGAAAAAGAAAAATATCTTGGAATTAAGATGGCTATCTCCAAATATGTAAATAGCTATTTTCTGTAATGGGGAATTGTTCTCCTGTGTGAAGCTCCAGAGACTGAAATCAACAAAATAGATGAGAATTTTAGAGGTAAAGTTTGACTTGACATAAACTAGAGTTTTTACTAGTTGTAGCTATCCAACAAAGAAAAGGTCTCTTTGGTGAAGTAGCAAAAGTATGACCATAGAAAAGTTTAATCACAGACTAAAGGTAGAAAGTTGGATTACTAATCTAGAATAGTCTTTTTCAACCTCTCTCAGGTCCCAGACTCTTTGCAAATCCATCAATGTGATTAAATCTCCCAACAAAAGTGTAAATAAATATACCTAGACTTTTGTTTGCAAGATCACAGTGTTTATGGAGTCCCTGGAAACCCATTTGACCGCAGGTTCTTTATTTCTAAGAAAAATATGAGGATGTGGTTTAGTGGCATAGTAGTTTTTTTTTTTTTTTTTAATCGTTCTGTCATTTTAAGCAACGTAACTTAGATGCACCTTCTTTAAGAAGGTCTTGTACTAGGGCATTCATATTTGTGAAACTTCTTAGGAGTTCACTTGATTATGACCTGAACATTTATAGAATGAGTATAGGTCTCCATTATATTTCACTATCATAGACAACCTGAATTTTCTTAGATATTGTTTCTAAAGGCAGTGATTCCCAAGGTCTCTTATTCTTTCAAACACCCTAGTTTCTTAAATGGAGCTTAAAATTATCAATTTTATCAGGCGTAATTTTTTACCTAACAGGAATCTTGAGGCTCTGTATTCTCTTCAGTTTACAGATGTGGAAACTATTAGCTACACATATTAAATGGTTTGCTAAAAGGTATGCATGTCTTAATAGAGATGGGATGTATTTCACCCATCACCCAATAATCTCATTTTATTAAATTATACTATCTTGTCTCAAATCTTACTGAGATATTTTTAGTTCATCGACAAAATAATTCCTTTGCCTAACATAATAAGTTAATTGAAGAACAATAAGATAAATCAAAATAAAGCAGGAAGAGGTAATTAATACAGAGAAAAGCTGGAATCAAAGAAACTGAAAAACAAAAAAACAAAAGGAGAAAGAAATCCCAAGAGATCATTCTTTGCATTATTTGAAAATAGCAAAATCCTTTTTCACACTGATTGTTAAAGGAAAAAGAGAGCGAAAATATATGCTTAAGTTTGAGAGAGAAGACCAACCATAGACACAAGGTAAATTATAAGATGATACTCCTGTAATTCTGTGGCAACATGTGAAGCCTAGATAAATGAATGATGTCCTAGCAAAATATAAATTATTAAAATTGACTCAATAATTATAAAACTTTAATAGGTTATTACCATAAAAGAGATTAGAAAGGTAACTAAAGTACATAGAAAAATGCACAGTGATCAGATTTGCAATTGTTATCTAGCTCTTATAAAGAATAGGAAAGGGACTTCCCTGGTGGTGCAGTGCTTAAGAATCCACCTGCTAATGCAGGGGACGCGGGTTCGATCCCTGGTCTGGGAAGATCCCACATGCCGCGGAGCAACTAAACCCATATGCCACAACTACTGAGCCTGCGCTTTAGAGCCCGTGAGCCACTACTGAGCTGGCATGCCACAACTACTGAAGCCCATGTGCCTAGAGCCTGTGCTCTGCCACCACACTGAAAAGCCTGCACACTGCCATGAAGAGTAGCCCCCACTTGCCGCAACTGGAGAAAGCCCGCGCACAAAGCAAAGAAGCAAAGAAGACCCAACGCAGCCAAAAATAAATAAATAAATTTTTAAAAGAATAGGAAAGAACGTTGCCCTTTATGCTAGTCCTGACCATGGTAAATAAATAAAGCTCTTAAAATTCATTTTATATTGAATCCAGCATTAATACCTAATTCTGCTAGAGATAGTATAAAAGGAAAAAGAGAAAAAGTCCAACCTCAATGAAGTATATAAATGCAGAATTCAAAATGCAATACTAGCATATCTAATTCACCCTTCATTTAATGAAAAGAATAATACCTATGGCCTAATAGGGTTTAATTCAAGAATACAAGGATGGCTCCTTATCAGATAGTCAATCGATGATAGATTGATAAGCATCACAATGATCAGCTAGCTGTTCTTATTAAAATCTCTAAGTTAAATGGAAATATAAGTCAACTACTTAAACATAAAATAGCCTATTAACCAAGGACAAATAGCAATTATTTTCCCAAAAGGTGAAATACTATAACAATCTAGTCAAAAATCAGGTTGTAAATATGGATTAACTTCTATATATATTTTAATCAGTATTTTTGGAAGGTCTGGCAGATGTAATTTAAAAAACTAAAGAAAGGTTAAAATAGTCTTTTTTTTAATAATGATTTGACTGAATACTTAAAAACCCAAAAGTACTTGTAAAATTAATAAGATGATACAAAATGGTTAGATAAAAATTTAAAAATCTACTCAAGTAGTAAATATCTAGAAAGGGAAATGGGAAAAAAATATTCCATTCTTCAAAGCACCTAAAACTTTATAAAATTTTTAGTTATAAATTTAGCAAGAAAGACACATTTCCAAATAAAAATAAACCTATATAATTCTATTGAAGGACGTAAAAGATCTGAACAAAAGAGAAAGCATATGTGTTTGGGGGTAAAGCAAATTACTATTATAAAAGAAAGCCAGTTCTCCCCAAATTCATATATGTATTTATTGTAATTCCAGGAAGTATATTAATTGATTTCACCTTAACTGATGTGTGTTTTTTTTAACTTAGGTAATATAATCTTGAGTAGATATGGGGGGAAGAGTGACACGGTCTTTTGGGAAAAAGAAAAAATTGAGAGGAAACTTGCCTTACCAGATGTCAGATCACACTGTAAAGTCACTGTAGTGAAATCAATATTATACTGGCATAAGAATAGGCAAGTAGGTTAGTGGAGCAGAGAATCCAGATATAGATTCTACTACGTAAAAGAATTTAAGAGAAGATAAAGGTGTTTTAATTCATTGAGAAAATAGTGCATTATTAAATAAATGGTGTTGGTACAATACCTATCAAACTTGAAGAAAATAAAATGGACCCCTATTTTAAATCATATTCAAAAGTAACTTCCAGGGCTTCCCTGGTGGCGCAGTGGTTGAGAGTCCAGCTGCCGATGCAGGAGACACGGGTTCGTGCCCCGGTCTGGGAAGATCCCACATGCCACGGAGCGTCTAGGCCCGTGAGCCATGGCCGCTGAGCCTGCGCGTCCGGAGCCTGTGCTCCGCAACGGGAGAGGCCACAGCAGTGAGAGGCCCACGTACCGGAAAAAAAAAAAAGTAACTTCCAGATAGAGTAAAAATGTATGAAACAATTGAAAATAAAAGTCCTATTAGAAAATTGAGGAGATTATATATACAATCTAAAGGTAAGAAACTGTCTTAGTTGAGACTCGAAATCATAAATCCATAAAAGTAAATAATAGAAATATCTATTTATATAAATATTTAAAAAATATATGGCAAAAATCGTATGGTAAAATTTCCAAACAGTTAACTTAGAGAAGATATATTAGTAATATGGAGGATAGGAAAAGGATTGATATTATAGAAGAGGAAAAATATATTTTTTCTAAGTTCTCAACTGGGATCCCTGTAACTAAAGGCAGATTAATAAGAGAAAAGCATATAAATTTATTTAAGTTTTACATGATTCATGAGACTTCATAAGGAAATGAAGACCCAAAGATACAGTAAAACTGGAGCATTTTTATATTAGATTTGATGAAGAGTGGAAAGTTACAGAAAAATATGATAGGACAAAGGGTATGAGCTAAGGATAGTAATGTGGGCAATATTTAGCAAGTCCCATTTATTTAGATTCCTCTTGTCCCTTCATTTTCAGAGATAAGGAAGCTTTTTTGGGTTTAGGCAGGCATCTCTCACATGAAGAGCTTATGATCTACATGTGCCATTTCTCAAATTCCTTCAGTTTAAAAATATTCACTATGCCAAGTTGCCATATTTTGAGGTAGCTTTTCCTGAACCCCATCAATATTTATCATATAGGAAGAGTTCTCTCAAACTTGATAAGACAACAAATTCCAACTTGAAAAGTGGGTAAAGGATAGAAGGGTCAGTCACAGAAGATCAATGCGTGAAAAGGCGCTCCACATAAGTAGCAGTGAGGAGGAAAATGAAATTAAAATAATAATGGTATAATACTTTATACTTATCAAACTGGGAAGACGTAACAATTTTGAAAGTGAGCTCATGGGGGAAATGATACTTATTTTTCATGGATATCTTAATGTTAAAAGAATTGTATATGCATTGTTTGTATATACAATCATGAAGAACTTGAGAAAGAAGGAATTAATGGTGGGGGTGAAGTATGGAGAAAGGGAAAACAATGGTTAAAAGAAACAAACCTAGAGATTATATGATGCATCTCCGCATATGTATGTAAAGTAGAAAAAGCCAATTAATGCTTTATATTATTTATAAATATCTACATGTATAGTTATAGTATAAAAATATACATGATAAAGATAAACACAAATTTGGGCTACGGATTATTTCTGGGGATAATGGATAAATGGATGGATGGTTTGTTGGAAGGATTGACAAATTAGATAAATTGATTATCTTCTTAAAAATACATATGATATCCTGTAATTGATATCTAGGGTTACATATGTATTCTTAAGAAGATCATCAATAACATTGTTCATTATTTGTCTTTGTTTTTTATTTTAAAACTGTTTTTCATTGCATTGTAAAGTTAAACACGTGATTCAGTAATTAAAAAAAAATATGTAATTACAACTTGCAGTAAAGTGTGCAAAAAGGAAACATTTTGTCATTTCAATGTATACATCTTTTGAGAAAATATAGTAATTTCTTTCATTTATTTTTTTATTTTGTTGTTGTCAAAGAGTAGCCTATGCTTCTCCTGAAAAATCCCATGTTCTTCACTCTGTCAAAACTAAGTCAAAAATAGAAACTAACATTTTCACAGAAAACTAAGCAATTCATGGGAAAGCTGAATTTTAGGCTAACCCATTTTAGCTCTTTCAGAAAAGATGACATGTCAGGTCACCTGTTGTTTGAAAACTGAAACTTTTCCCTATTGCCTCTGAAGACTGTACAAGAGGAAACACATTAAAATTGGAGCAGTGGGGTGTTGGCTGACTTTTACCACAGTGGAAGATGGATATTGAAAGACTATTTTTTTAAACAATTTTTTGTTTTCTGAATTTAGGGATAATATGTGCTCCATACACTGAGTTTAGAGAATATAGACATGTATAAAGAAAAAATGAAAATTATAATTGATTCCATCATTTGACTAGGTAAAGCAGATTATAAAAATATAATAAGCTGTTACTTTCAACAGTTTATAAAAGTAGATATTCTCATTGGGGTAAACTTATAATATACAGAAAAGTATATAGAAAAAAATGAAACTCACTTATCATTCCACCACCTTAATCAGTAGTAATGATTTTGTGTATTTCATTCCATCTTTTTTTTTTTAAACATCTTCATTGGAGTATGATTGCTCTACAATGGTGTGTTAGTTTCTGCTTTATAACAAAGTGAATCAGCCATACATGTACATATATCCCCATACCTCCTCCCTCTTGCGTCTCCCTCCCATCCTCCCTATCCCACCCCTCTAGGTGGTCACAAAGCAACGAACTGATCTCCCTGTGCTATGCGGCTGCTTCCCCCTAGCTATCTATTTTACATTTGGTAGGGTATATATATCCATGCCACTCTCTCACTTTGTCTCAGCTTACCCTTCTCCCTCCTCGTGTCCTCAAGTCCATTCTCTACATCTGCATGTTTATTCCTGTCCTGCCCCTAGGTTCTTCAGAACCACACTTAGGTTGCTTCCATGTCGTGGCTATTGTAAATAGTGCTGCAATGACCATTGTGGTACATGAGTCTTTTTGAATTATGGTTTTCTCAGGGAATATGACCAGTAGTAGGATTGCTGGGTCATATGGTAGTTCTATTTTTAGTTTTTTAAGGAACCTCCATACTGTTCTCTGTAGTGGCTGTATCAATTTACATTCCCACCAACAGTGCAAGAGGGTTCCCCATTCCATCTTTTTAATTACCAATATTTCATTATATTGTATGTACTATTTCTTGTTTGAACTTTTTGGATATTTTTACTTTTTTATACTTCTAAAATGTTGGAATATCTTGGCCAAGTTTAAAGACCATTTTGATCAATTGTATTAAATACATAACTAATTTAGAAAGAATTGATGTCGATATATTTTTCATTGATGATGATATATTTTTCCATTGATTATAGTATTTATGTTTCTGACTAATATTTTTTCTTAATTAAAATGATAAAGTACAGAAAAGTGCTGAGAAGAAAATTAGAATTATTCATAGTCCACCACCATCAAAATTAAGTTTTGTATACTTCCTTCTAATCTTTTTGGTTATATATATATGTATATATATACACATATATATATACATTCATACATATACACATAAATAGTTTAAAAAATTTGATTCTATTTATACATGATCAGCACATTCTTATTTCATTAAATTACCTTAATGAATAATTTTATTGGTTGCAGAATATTTCCTTTATGTAATTATAACTTAATATATTAGAATTCTCATTCTAATATAGTCTTATCCTTATCCATATTATTGCTGTTTTAAGTCTTTCTATGCTGTGTTATTTTAGATGTACTTCCTATAAACAACAAATACCAGATGTATTTACTTTGTGTAAACAAATCTGTTTTTTGTAAAGGGTAATTAAATCAGGATATGCTTACTCTTTCTATGTCATCTTGTTTTATATTTTCTATTTTTGTGTTTTATTGAAATTATCTTTGACATTTAAATTTTCTTTTGTCTATTATCCACGTATACATATTTGTTTTTGCCTTTTCTCTAGCAATTTTGATGACATTTAAAAATTTTTTTAAATTTACTACTGGCTGATGTTAGTATTTTTTAAGATTAAAAGTACTTAAATAGTTTTTACTGTTAAGTATGCAGAAAGAAATATTTTTTGATTAACCACCCCATGTAAAGTGAGAACTTATTTCCCTCTTTTTATTTCCCCCTTTTTATTTCCCTCTCTTTTCCCACGTCTTGGCTTTTAAAATATGATTTTGGCTTTTAGACATTAATATCTACTATTATGATTATTAGTTAACATTTGCATTGTTTGGCAGTAATATCTAAAGTAATCATACTTAAATTGATTTAATTCATTTCAGTGCACCCTACTAGCCTTTTTATAACACTGTTAGTCCCCTTTCAAGTTGCTTATGTAGGCTCATTTTTCTACCAATTGATTACATCTTAGTTTTTCTATAAATATGCAAAAGGGAAACATCTATGCCTTTGTCTACCCAACACTGTGTTTCTAATGCTTTCTTACATGGGCAACAGTTGATTTAGGATGGCACTTTGGGAATTGTATAGATATTACTCTTTTTTTTCTGACATGTAGTATTGTGGAGAAGTCTGAGGTCAACCCAGTTTATTTTTTCCTTTCCTAGGTAATCTGTTTCTCACTCCTTCCTCCCACTACTAGGCTGGATGCTTACTAGATATATTTCTTTGAATATTTTTGACATTCATAAATTTCACTAAGAAATATTACTAATTAATCTCTTTTTATCAATTTTCCATGTACTCTGTGAGTAATTTTGGCCTATGGATCAGGTCTTTTCTCTACAAAGGAGTTTTTGTGTTAGGTACCCCCTACTCTTTTTTCGGTTTTTTTAACCTATGAGTGCTTATGATTTGTTGGTTGGAGTGTTATCTGTCCCACGTCTTTTACTTCCTTTCTTAGTGTTTTCTGCTACTTTTACTTTGCCTCAGTATTATAGGAAATCTCTTCAGACTTATTCCATGTGTTACAGATTTGGTTTTCTACAGTGTCGATTATGGTTTTTACTGCCTCTTGTTCAAGTTTTAATTCAGCTATTGGAAATTTTCTTTTCTTGTAGTCGTATTTAATTTTGTTGACATGTTATTTTCTGCCAATTCCTTTTTATTTCCTCTTGTCTTATAATCTCATTTTAATGCTTTATTTCATAGTCAGCAGACCTTTCTTGAAATTTATGGAATCCAAATTATACACATTCTAAACTTTTTTTGTATATATAATAAATCTTTTTCAAAAGTATGCTTTTGCTCTGTATCTTGAGTACAGACTTCTTCTTTTCTCTTCCAGGATCTTTTCTTAGGCCCTGTGTTTGTTGTATATTTATGTGTGTAGATTCTCCTTTGACCTGCTGACTGTTCAGTCATGTGGGGCTGGAATCTTTACCTCAGATATGAAGCTAGAAAATTATTTGAAATATATAGTCTCTTATTGCAGAAATTTTAGCATTGGGGACTCCTTTTCTAGGATGGTTCTACTTTCTTACCGGAGAATGCAGTTCATTAAAGCTACTGCTCCCATAATGTTTTACTTCTGTGGTTCTTCCAGAAGAACCACAGAAGTGATTCCTTCCCATACTAGAGAGATTCTGCATATCCAGGGCACGTTTTGACAGCACTTATCCATTTCTGCCCATGGTGTTACTGCATTATATGAATTACAGTCCCTAAATAGATGTAATGATAAAGATACTGGTGGCTGGATATGAAGAGGTGGTGGCGTAAAATGGCCCCAGCATCCTCAGAGTATTCCTGTCTACACACTTTAAGTGTCTCTTGTGTCTGAGGTGCTCTCGTGTTTCTGAGCCAAGAGGTGTGAATGAAACATTCTTAACCTTTTAACTAACTGACTCTACTGCCTTTAATCAGGGTCTAATCTTACCTTTGGTAAGAAGAGATATTTTTCTTATATTCTGACATCCTTGAGGAACATTAAGTTAATAATACTATTTGAACTTCCATTGTTTTGTTTGTTTTCAGAAAAAGTAAGTATCAATAGCTGGCCTCCATCTTTTCTATTAAAGTTTGTTCCATGGTCATTAACTTAGGAAGTTATAAGTATGTTTACCTATATGATATGATCTATTCTAAATTACACATATGATCTGTTTCAAGTTGTGCTGTCTGTTCTCTAGTACTTGAATTTTACCATTTACCTTTTCGGGCACCATTTCTTACTTTTCGTTAAATTCACACAGGAAACCCAGGCAAAGGCAAGTCTTGACCTCATGGCTTCAGGTTCGCTGCTTGTGTTCTTTCTACCACACTGTTTTATATATACATATGTGTATATGTAAAATAGCAATGTAGTCACATTCTTTAGCAGAGCCAGAACTCAAACCCAGGCATTTTGTCTCCAGGACCAATGTAAAAATCATGTAAAGGAATACACATAGTCTTAAACAGCCCTATCTACCTAAAATTTAGACTGCAAGGATAAGATATGACACACAGCTCTTATTAATCTTACTAATGATAGGAGGCTAGTTATGCTAATGCAGAGTCAAAGTGAAAGAATTTTTATAAATATAAACAAGCATGAAAAAAAGACAATCTGGAAAAATTAACTAGATCGTTTTGAATTATTGATGATGGCCTGTCACCTTTTCACTCTTTTTGGTAATACAAATATTACTAAAACAGAATATTATATTTGCCCCACTGAATACTTTTAAATATAACCTTTGTGCAAGGGATACCAATCTTGCAAGGTGAAGGTGTTTGAGGAGGTGAAAGTACCGGACTCTCTGGTTTACTAAACATTTAGTTCGATGCTTAAGAAAATATGCATTGTACTAAGTAGTTTTCAGGCAGTCTGATAGTTCTAGTGGTTCCAAGGGGATTAGGACATATAGTCCATGTCTTCACAGATTTTACGAAGAAGCAAAAATAGATAGCAAACAGATAATTTCACCATTTATGATTTAAATGCAATTGGGATTATGGCTAAGAACGAATACTTAATTCATACTTAATATGAACATACTTAATATGTTTTAAGAGCAATGTGAGCACAGTATGCTCTAAGAGCAATATGTTCTAATCTAGTCTAGAACATCTGGAAAGACTACCTGAGTATGTGAATTCAAGTCAGGATCTGAAGGACTAGTGACTGTTAGCTCAGTAAAGAGGGAGGTGGAGCGAGAGGGAGCATTTGTAGTAGTGAGAACAGAATATTTAAAGATCTTCACCAGGAAAGAAAATGTCATATTGAAGGGACTGTAAAATGAGCAATGTGAGTGGATGATAGGAGGAGTGGCTAGAGAGGTAAGCTAGGGCCAGACCACACAGGACCTTGTTAAAGATTTTGGTCTTTATCTTAAGAGCAATGAAAAGGTACCAGTGAAACAGGGAACTGACATGATCATATTTTCATTAAGAGATTATTCTGCCTGCTGTATGAAGAATGGGTTGGAGGAGGGTAAAACTGGAAAGGATTCAGTAAGACCATTTGGAAGGCTAGGAATTGCCACTTTACTTGGAAACTGATGGTGATTGGGACTTGAAGATTTTCTTTTCCTGATCTTCCTATTAGAAATTTTACTTTGCTTTAATGGTCCCTAGCTTCCCATTTTACTAGCATTCTAAAAGATTAAAATAATTCATTCCAAAGTAAAATTATGTTGCATGCTTATAGGTGAAATTTATGTTAATATTGTATCTCTAAATTTTAAAAGACCCTTCAAGTATTCCCACTCGTCTGACTTGGCCAATATAAGGAAGAGGAAAAGGGATAAGTACATTTAGTCCTGCCATTTTCCTAATTCCTGCAGAGTATTTGCTTTCTCACAGAAGACTTTCAGTTATTTTCATTCCTCCAGAATCTGCTCCACATTTTGTCACTCTCTGGAAGAATGGCACCAGCTGGGAAACATACATTCATAATAATTTCTTGGGTGAATGAGCTCAGGCACTAGTCTTATTTAACTATTTCCTTTCCTTTGCCCCTTGTGTGTAATCAGCAGTGAGGGTCTTTTAGTTCTCCCTCAGGTCTTGGCAACTTTAATATTTGGCCTCTCTTTTTCTGCTTTACTATAAAGTTCTGCAGCCAGACTCCTTCTTTTTTTGATCCCAGCTCTGATTTTCTCACTGAAAAACCTTGGATAAATAACTCGACTTCTCTGTTTCTCAGTTTTCTCATCTTTAAAATGGGGATAATAATAGTATCTATTTCCTAGGAATGTTGTGAGGATTAGACTTAGAACACTGTTTAGCATATTCTTTTAGTGAGTCATGAAATCATTTTTTGGGGGTCTTGATCAGCATTTTATGGAATGGAATGGAATAGAATAGGAAATATCATGTTACATAATGGAAGTTAAATTAAGTATCATTTACAGTGAAATAATATATATGTGTACATATATACACATAATGTATTTTTGTATATGAGATTGCAGTTAAACCATATTTCTGACTATGTATCTTGATCAAAAATTTTTGAAAACTACCTATCGTATATGGCTATATCCCACATATTTGTTCACACTGTGTACTAAATGTTCATTGAAGGCAGAAACTTTGTCTAATGTATGTTCATATCCCTAGAACCTAGCTCTGCTTGGAATATATATGGAAGTTAACAAGTGTTTATTTATGGTTCAAACAAAACAGAAACCAGTGGTGTGAATGACAGTTATACTTTCTAGGATCCTGTTGCCTGGAAACCCCAATATGCCTAGAGAATTAGAACCCCCTGAAAACTGCCATCTCTTAAACTATACTTTGCCTGTCTTGGAATGAATGAAACAGAATATGAAATATAGATACTGACTACGAAGAAAGGACACATGGTTGGGGAGTGGAATCGAGTTTCAGAGTAAGAGATGTCTGTACTCAAAATATTTACAGTGTACACCACTGAATTGTACACTTTTAAAGGGTGAACATTATGGTAAGTGAATGGCATCTCGATTTTTAAAATTATGATTTCTTTTAGATTCAGATCTTTTACATTTAGATTTATATTAGATAAGTGATTAAAACATTTTAATCAACTCATTAAAAAATTTATAGTGTATGAAAATTATTAAACATTTCTCCTGATTTGGGTTTATGATAGTACCTTAGAGAAGGAATGATGAACAGGCTCAAAAATGTATCTTATCCCAGGTTTACCAAATGAACTACCTGTCTCAGTTTTCTAAGTCAACCCTTAGTCTTCTGAATTCCTACCAGGTGTGCTGGATAGTCTCCATTTGTCTTTAGAACCTCTCTCCACCCTTGTCTACACCGATCCCAGGAAGATGACCTTTATGGATTTATCGACAACATTTATCTCCTGGCTTCTGCTTGGGTTCAGCAAATGGGTGACACTGGCAGGAAATCAGAGGACAGAGAAGATGAGGTCAGAATGTGTCTTAGCAGTGGCCACATTCCTCTTCAAAGTTCATTGTTCGTAGGCCTCTCCTAAGTTCATTGTTCGTAGGCCTCTCCTACTAGATGCAGCTCTGACTCTTTGGGCTTTCAGTTACCACTATTTGCCCTTGCCTCTTCACCTCTTAGCTTCAGCTTACTTCTCACATCCCTTTTGCCTCTCCTTAACCTAGTCATGTGTTTGGAAATAGTCTCTTTATTAAAGTTTTTTCAATTTCCATACTTGGATGTGCTGTTTTTTTTCTTGCCAGAAACTTTGCAGACTCACAAAGAACCTTCTTTGTCTCTAGCTGGATCCTTCCCCTTTGGACTCATCCAGATCTGACTTAAGACAAATATCCATCCACACTGTTGGAGAAGCAGTCTAGATTTTGGAATTAAACAGTCTTGGTTTGGAGTCTTAATTCTGCCTCTTTTAGCTGTAGGATTTTAGATGTGTGACTTAACCTTTCAGAGTTTTTATTCTCATCTGTAAAATGAGTTCCTATTCATACATATCTCATGCTGTGTTATGAGGACTAAATTATGTAATTAAATTGTTTAGCATAAAATTAATACGAGCTATAGTGGCTTTGTTATAATAATTATTATATAAGATAATATATGATTATGCTAATTATTATCATCATAACTCTAAGTGTCTGAGAAGTTTCATTCGTGTATACCAGGATGATTGGCTTTTATTTTCTGTCTTTATCTGCTTGGTTCCTTAACATGCACATATCGGAGTCGGCTTAAGATTTAAGGTGTGGAACTCTGCATCCAACTTCCTTCATGTTGCAAAGTGTTCTGGCATTTGCCTTTTATTACAGGCTCTCTTCCCCACTGTCAGTGTAAATACTGAGGACTACCTCTGTCAGTGTAAATACTGAAAACTACATCCAAGCACTACTCCAATGAACTGTATCATTGTCTTCCTCCCCCTCCCACCCAGACTTACTTTTTATGTTTTGATTTCACCATCAACTCTTGGCTTCAGGCCACTAATATTTTTTGAATGTCATAAACCAATCAGAAAATGTTTCCTATGTGTCTCCCATTCTATGACTTTCTCCTTCTGTATTCATATGTTGCTGGCTTCCCGGAAGCTACTTTTTCCTCATTAAAGAAGGTTGAAGTTTTTCCATATTTAATTTTTAGCCCTTCTTGTTCTGAAACCTGAAAATTCTGAAAGGTTGATTCTTGAGTTGTCTTCATTTTCTGTAGATTTAAGTTCTTCTTATTTATTATTTAGCTTATTACTGACATAAGTAGACAGAGTCTGCAAGTGTTTATTTCAGATAAACTCTTTGGTTTTTGCTTTCTGACTATACAAACTATAGACTTATGTAGACCTGTATAATTAACACCTCTACACCCATTCCCAAGTAATGTTATAGATTTATTTCTTCAGTTAGAATATTTAATTTTCAAGTTTATAAAACTGATTCATGGAAGTCAACATGTATATTGAAATGCAAATGGTGTTTCATATTATCATAACGATGAGAAAATGAATTACCTCTTCACAAATTTAAGATAATCCATTTTTATTGCCTACGTCATTTGAACATAACCATATGGTACCAGGATAAGAATAGCAGCTTGTTCAGCACAAGAATGACTATACCTAGAAAGCCTTCATTTTATTTTATCTTGTGTAAGCAATACATATTTAGAGACGTATCTTATTACTTATGAGAAATTTTTAGTAAAATCCTTTATGTTTGGGCTTCTGAGTTATTAAAAGAATGAAAACAATAGTTGTATTTTCTCTAACATACTAAACTAATTAAATCAAAATACGTTTTGCCATAATTACACGTATAATCCTCCTGTTCTTTACACCCCCACTTTTTTTTTGAACATCTTTATTGGAGTATAACTGTTTTACAATAGTGTGTTAGTTTCTCCTTTACAACAAAGTGAATCAGTTATACATATACATATGTTCCCATATCTCTTCCCTCTTGTGTCTCCCTCCCTCCCACCCTCCCTATCCCACCCCTCTCGGTGGTCACAAAGCACAGAGGTGATCTCCCTGTGCTATGCGGCAGCTTCCCACTAGCTATCTAATTTACATTTGGTAGTGTATATATGTCCCTGCCACTCTCTCACTTCGTCACAGCTTACCCTTCCCCCTCCCCATGTCCTCAAGTCCATGCTCTAGTAGGTCTGTGTTTTATTCCCGTCCTACCACTAATCTCTTCATGACATTTTTTTTTCTTAGATTCCATATATATGTGTTAGCATACGGTATTTGTTTTTCTCCTTCTGACTTACTTCACTCTGTATGACAGACTCCAGGTCTATCCACCTCACTACAAATAACTCAGTTTCGTTTCTTTTTATGGCTGAGTAATATTCCATTGTATATATGTGCCACATCTTCTTTATCCATTCATCTGTTGATGGACACTTAGGTTGCTTCCATGTCCTGGCTATCGTAAATAGAGCTGCAATGAACATTTTGGTACATGACTCTTTTTGAATTATTACACCCCCACTTTTGCCTGATATTTAAAGTAAAACTGAAACAAACAGCTGCTGGATTAGATTATCTACTTTAGTATTTTATTATTGTTTCCTAAGAGAATATAATCTAAATTTAATGCACAATTCAACATTCATTTTAGAGCCTGCTGTGTATAGGGAAATAGGCTGGGGATGGGGAACGCTCAGAAGCCCAAGATAAGGGCTCTGTGTCTCTGTACCACAAGAGACAGCTTATTATCTAATAGATAGGTAAACCACTAACGAGATCAGGTAGATAAATCTCCTGGAAGGGAAAATATCAAATGTATTCTAAACCCAAACTTAAATTATTTTTAGAATATCTGTTCTTATTTTCACTGTAAGTATTATTTGTTACTCATTTAATTCATTTCAAGAAACTATTTTGGGGCAGATATTCAACTGCATTCTGAGATATAGCTGGGTAAAAAGAGCAATATAATCTCTACTTTACCAGAAATTATAGATATTAAACAGGTATTTACAATACAGAGTAATGAGTGTCAAGACTCTTAGATATTGTAGAAATAAGCTTCTATAACATGGAAGAACTGACTATGTTATTTAAATAAAATACCATTACTATAAATATTTATGAGAAGGAAGGATGCCCATTATATAGGACATATTATGGACATTTCATAGGACAAGTAAAATGTTTGTAATAATAAGATATCACTGATCAAGTTAAATGAGCTATTCAAGAAATACTTCTATACAGCAGGCTTTATTCCATGGTAAAATTCTTATAGTTTTTCAATGGTGAAACATAGCTTTCCAGATAAAGTTAAACTTTTTGGCTTACCACAGGAGGCCATTAAGGATTTGGCCTCTGTCCTTTCTCTAGATTTATTACCTATGACTCCACCCCAGTCTCCTCATACCCTCCATGAAGTATTAAACTACTTTTACATAATAAACTCATCAAGTTTTGTCCTACCACTCTCTATGTCTACATGCTGTTCATCTAAATGGAGCATTATTTACCCCACTAAGTGCCATGTTCTTTAGGAAGTCATCAGTGACTCTCCGAGTTTGATTTAATATCCTTCTCTTCCCCCATCACAACCTGTGCAATCTTTATCCAAGCTCTTAACACACTATTCTGTTGGTTTACTTCCATATACTGTACGCTCCTTCAAGCATGACTGTGTCTTACCTGACTTTGTTTCTTCAAAATTCTGTAGTAGATACTGGATTAAGGTCATATGGATGAATGGATAAATGAATGGATGATAATTTTCCATTTTCTGCATCAAATGTGTAGAAGAAGAAATTCGAAGCAATTTGCTGAGTTTATCTTGCTTTCCATTTTCACAATGTAAATAGAACCCTTTTAAATCTCCAAACCACTGTTTGAAATAATGTTGTTAGTCTAGATTTAGATTCCAGAGAGAATTAAGGGGCTAACTGCAGACTCAACTCTTCACTAAATACAGAACTTCTCACAGAAATATTAGGAGATAAACTCTGATTAGATATAATATACCTTCCAATGAACTCAGAGCCCTTATTACCAGCTTTTACTATACAAAAACCAGGCCCCATTTGTTTATTTTTGTTTTTATTTCCATTTCTCTAGGAGGTGGGTCAAAAAGGATCTTGCTGTGATTTATGTCATAGAGTGTTCTGCCTATGTTTTCCTCTAAGAGTTTGATAGTGTCTGGCCTTACATGTAAGTCTTTAACCCATTTTGAGTTCTCGTTGCTGTTTTGATTTGCAATTCTCAAGGAAGTGGTGATCTTCAGCATCTTTTCATGTTTTGTTTTGTTTTTTTCTTCTTTCCCAACATTGCGAGTGAAATGTACCTCTTGAAATTGTCTTCTGACAAATCTGGCCTGTTTTTTTTGTTTGTTTGTTTTTGTTTTTTGCGGTACGCGGGCCTGTCACTGTTGTGGCCTCTCCCGTTGCGGAGCACAGGCTCCGGACGCGCAGGCTCAGCAGCCATGGCCCACGGGTCCAGCCGCTTCGCGGTACGTGGGATCTTCCCAGACCTGCGCACGAACCCGTGTCCCCTGCATCGGCAGGCCGACTCTCAACCACTGTGCCACCAGGGAAGCCCATCTGGCCTGTTTTGAGTTCTTTTGTGAAATTTTTTGTTCTAGTTCTGTAAAAAATGCCTGTGGTAGTTTGATGGGGATTGCATTGAATCTGTAGATTGCTTTGGGTAGTAGAGTCATTTTCACAATGTTGATTCTTCTAATCCAAGAACATGGTATATCTCTCCATCTATTTTTATCATATTTAATTTCTTTCATCAGTGTCTTATGAGATCATGGTGTATGATCCTTTTAATGTGCTGTTGGATTCTGTTTGCTAGTATTTTGTTGAGGATTTTTGCATCTATGTTCATCAGTGATATTGGCCTGTAGTTTTCTTTCTTTGTGACGTCTTTGTCTACAATGAGATATCATCTCACACCGGCCATCATCAAAACATCTAGAAACAATAAATGCTGGAGCGGGTGTGGAGAAAAGGGAACACTCTTGCACTGTTGGTGGGAATGTAAATTGATACAGCCACTATGGAGAACAGTATGTAGGTTCCTTAAAAAAGTACAAATAGAATTACCATACGACCCAGCAATCCCACTACTGGGCATATACCCTGAGAAAACCATAATTCAAAAAGAGTCATGTACCAAAATGTTCATTGCAGCTCTATTTACAATAGCCAGGACATGGAAGCAACCTAAGTGTCCATCAACAAATGAATGGATAAAGAAGATGTGGCACATATATACAATTCAATATTACTCAGCCATAAAAAGCAATGAAACTGAGTTATTTGTAGTGGGGTGGATGGACCTAGAGTCTGTCATACAGAGTGAAATAAGTGAGAAAGAGAAAAACAAATACCGTATGCTAACACCAGGGAGATCAGCTAGGTGGTTTGTGACCACCTAGAAGGGTGAGATAGGGAGGGTGGGAGGGAGGGAGACGCAAGAGGGAAGAGATATGGGAACATATGTATATGTATAATTGATTCACTTTGTTGTAAAGCAATTATACTCCAATAAAGATGTTAAAAAAAAACAAAACAAAACAAAAACCAGTTATCATCTATTTCCACTTGAGGGTCCTGCACACCAAAGGAACCTATATGGGAATATACATATTCCCGTTATGAAAATATCTTTAGATACTATATGTTATAAGAAACTTTATTCCATTGTCTACTAATGCTAGTCTGTTTTCCTTTTACTAAAACTGAAAAATTCAGATTTAAAACGTCAAACTCCTATAAATAAAAATAATCATATCTTTTAAAGAAACAGAATCTAATTATATGACATTAAATTATTATGTAATAATTAAAGATATCAGGATATGTAGAATAATTCAGAAAATGCTTTTTGTATTAACAACCTTATTTTATATCTTGGAGAATTATTTTTCATATCGGCAAGTATATTAAAAGGAACATATTGTGTGCAATGTGTAGACTCAGCATAGGATTTTCTGCACTAAAACTTTGCAACGATATTGGTTAATTGCTAGATTTCAGGCACCTTTCTAACCTTCTTTTTAGTGGGTGTGAAAGGGTTTATTTGTAAGAGATATCGCTACTGACAGAATTTTATCTTTTTCTCCTGGAATCTCAACAGCAATTCCCATGTTAGAGGCATCCCCAGAAAGCTCGTCAAAGGATTTCCACCCACACTCTGAATATCTAACAGGGCTTGACCCATTTTTCTCCCCTTATTAAAGTAGCAGCATACGCATCATGAGGAAAAATAGAATAAGAGCTAGTCTAAGCTTGGAATTTCAAAGTTACCTACCTATATGGAAGAAATTCAAGTGGAAAACAAAATTAGTCTTTATTTCTTATTATACCCCTAATAACAATCTAAATTTCTCACGTTAAGGAACCACATCTGATATCATGAATATAGTTTTATTTTAAGTGGTTTAAAATTTATACTTATATTATCAAATGCAATGAATCTAAATACACAAAATGGAGCACATTATAAGTGAAGAGTATTTCTTTGTACCTGATTTTATGGCACAAAGTATTTTTTTGTAAACCACTTTATTGAGGTATGAATGACATTTAAAAAGCTGTACATATTAAATGTATACAACTTGATGAATTTGGAGATAAGTATACATCCATGAAACAATCACCACAATCTATGCCATAAACAAACTCATTACCTCTAAAAGTTTATTCTCATCCTTTTTATTATTATTATTTGTGTGATAAGAATACTTAACATAAGATCTACCCTCTTAGCAAACTTTAAAATATATAATACATTATTGTTAACTGTAGAATCTATGCTGTACAATAGATCTCTAGGATTTATTTACCTTGTATAACTGACACTTTGTACCCTTTGCCTAATACCTCCCCACTTCCCTTTCCCCGCAGCACCTGGCAACCACCATTCTATTCTGTGCTTCTGACTATTTTAGATTAGGAGACAAAGTATTTTCCTTACCGGTTAAGTAATGTAGATAGTAATAATTAAAACCAGACTAAAACTTTGAATATTAATATTAGTAGAATTCTTTAAAGGCAAGCAAAATAATTATAAAGAATAAGAAAAGGTATTTTAAAAATAATTTTGCTCATATAAATAATGACATCTGGATATTAAATTTCTATATCCATCTGAACCATAAGTTTTTCCCCCACCATGGCATCCAGATACTCATAGAGATTGTGGATGATTTTTTTTTTTTAACCTAAAGGTAAAAGTCTCTTTGGAAGACAAGACTACCTTCAGTTTTTTTTCCTCCCATTAATTATCTGACTTGGGAAATTTACTTTATGTGTCAGTCACCTCATCTTCATGATCATAACTGAGAAAATAATGTTTAATTATTTAAATAAATCTTAATTGTTGTTACTATAGCAATTGTATCTTCTGTTTTTATTATTTTGGAGTCAGTCGCCCATCTAACTTTCAAGTACAAATATGTGATTGGTGTGTTCGATTCTCTGTTATAGTTATTCCATCATCTGTCTAGATTCACTGTTTTGAACTCCTCCTTCCATTCTTTCTTGGATTTACCCAAGAAAAGCTTTCACCTGCTCTACCTTCCAACTCTACCAAAACTCCTCCTGTCAAAAACACCAATGATATCCACATTACCAAATTCAATGGTGAATTCTCATTTCTTATCTTACTTAAACTGTCAGCATCATGTGATGTAGTTGCCCACTTCCTCCTCCTTCAAACTATTTTATTTGGATTCTTTAGTTTTTCTTCTCCCTGAGCTGTTAAGCTTCTTCTCAAACTCCTTTACAAGTTCCTTCTCATCTTCCCGTTATATTTGTGCTTCTCCGGGAATCATTCTACAGGCCTCTTCTCTATTTATACTCACTCCCTCAGTAATCTTATTCAGTCTCAGAGCTTTAAAAACTATCTACTCATTGATGACTCTTTTATCTCTAGACATATTCGTCGAGTTGCTTAGTTAACATTTCCACTTGGCTGTCTAATAGAAATCTCAAATCTAACACATCCAAACAAAGCTCTTGATCTTCCCTTTAAAACCTGGTTTTCCCTGAATCCAACCATCTGTTAAGGGCAATTGTATTTTTCTATTTGCTCAGGCAAAATAAAATAAAATACTTTTTTAATTAAAAAAAGTATTCTGTCTTTTTCATATGCAATACAATTTTGTCTAGAAATCCCATTAGCTGTACCTTCAAAATATACACAAAATCTGGCCCCTATTTACCACCTTAGCAATACCATCCTAGATCAAGCCACCATCATTTCTTGGATTTTTCCCTTCTAACCGGTCTCCCTGCTTCTGCCATTATAATATTTTTGTAGTCAGTTTCAGCACCAGGACAAGTTATCCTTTTTTAAAAACAAATGAGATCATGTCACTCTGCTCTGTGCCCACCTCCATTTTACTCCATTCTAGCCTGACTGGCCTCCCAGCCTCCTTCCTATTCTTTCAATATTCCAAGTGTGCTTGGTATGGTGAGAGAGATATGAGTGAAAAGATACCTGAGTGAGAAAGTAGATGATGGACAACCCTATTAATCTGCTGATGTGTTCCAAACTTGAAAAATAATAAAAGCCAAATGGAATTATTTAGCAAGATAATTGTCAGAAAATGAAAGATGTATTTTTAAAGAGCTTATCAGATTTTTCAAAATAGTAAAATACTCTGGTAATATTTTCTTGAAATATCATTCTAGAAACATGGTCATTTATTCATTTGTTCAACATATATTTGTTGAACACCTATAATGTGCCAGGCACTTTTCTCTGTGCTTGGGCTAAATCAGTGAAAAAAATCAGACAAAGAGCCCTGCCCCCATGGAAGTTAATCCTAGCAGGGCAGAACCCATAATAAATATAATAAGTAAACTGTCTATGTGAGAAATGTGATATGTGCCCTGGAAAACTACCAGAACAAAACAAAGGGGATTGAGAATGTGGGGGAATGTAGACAAAGCTAGGTGCAATTTTCTGTAGGGTAAAGAGGGTTTTGTTAAGAATGGGACATTTGAGCAAAGACTCAGAGGAGGTGAGAAATTAGCACAGGATAGATCTGAGAAAATGAGCACTGAGGCAGAGGAGCAGCCAGGGCAGGGCAAAGGCATGAGGGTTATGCCACACATGCCCAATGTGTTCAAGGAAAAGCAAGAAAGTCCATGTGAGAAATAGATAATGAGCAAATAAGAGTTAAGAGTGAGAGATGATGTCAGAAAGCTAATAGGTGGGAGGGAGGGTGGTGGTGCTCAGATGACAGATCAGGCAGAGCTTTGTAGGTAGTTGAAAGAGCTTTGGCTTTTATTCTGAGTGGAATGGGAAGTCATTGCAGAATTTTGAGCCCAGGAATGAATGACATTGTCTGACATGTTTTAAAAGCATCACTCTGGCTGCTATGTTGAGAGTACTCTCAAGGGGCAAAGGGCAGAAGCAAGGAAGCTAAAACAGGGGGGCTATTAAAATAATATCAATAAAACTCTGTTTAAAATTCCAGTCTTCACTAGAATTGTGAGAATATCAGGACCAGGTATTTGATAGAAGAGCTATACCTATGTTTGCATGTTATTAGCATGCACGTGTTTGTCCATTGTTCTTAAATATTCATATTAAAATTCTTGTTACTATTTTTAGATTTATTGATTTCCTCTCATACTTTGCACCATCTCTACTCTGGAGTGTGAGCAGCTCAAAGACAGAAATGATGTCTTATTCACCTCTGTGTTCTCAGTGCTCAAAATTTGTTTCTTGAATTAAATTAGAACAGCTCCAATATACTGTTAATACGCAAAAATTATCCTAGAAAGAGAGGAAAAGAGCTAAAGGTCATTTCCAAATAGTAATCTTTAGTCAATGATAATTTAGTAAGCATCATTCTAGAGTATAAAAATGCTCATTTCTTCAAATGTAAGAAAAAGGATTTCATCAGGATATAAAGTAATATGGTAGTTTCCTTTTCTGTGTTTGTCCATTATATTACTGCTTTTCACTTTCATCAGTGTCTTTACTTTTTTGGTAGATAAAACTCCAGTTTTACCTTACTTGAACTTTCTATAACTATTTAATTTCCAAATGATAAAATAAATATTAACAACTGTCTTAATGAATTAGGAAAAAAGGACCTCTAGAGTTGATCTGACTAGTGATTTTCAAAATGTTCTCTGTGAACCCTGGAGTTTCTTTGAGACTGCTGTAAAGCGGAGGGGTGTGCTAAGTTGGCAGAGAACCAAATCTCACAGGTCTAGCCCAACCTTCTGTAAGAGTTGGTTACTGGCAGACACAAAATTTTTTACACCGTTTTCTAGACATCATATTGCTTTAATAATTTTGTTAACATAGGTATCTGTTATTGAGTGCTTGTTCTTCTGAAAGGAGCAGTATGGGTTAAACTTTACAGCTGAGAATGATTATATGTATTTTTATAATTTCTTTACTAATAGGAGACCTTATTGAGAAAAAAATATAATTCTGTGCCACATTGAAAGAAAAAAAACCAGTGTGAAAGTAAAAGTAGTATATTTTAAAACTGGCGTTCTAGAGGGATTTTTGGATGATTTTGAAAATAAATGACAAAGAGGAGTTCCTAAAATGTTTGGAGTCATGATGTCATCATTGGTGTAAGTAAACGGTCTCCCACCAGGTGTGCTCCAAGTGGAGTATTCAGTTAGCTATAGAAATACTGCTGTGGTTAGAATTAGTCTCATGACTTCTTTTGGTCACACTTTTTCTCTCTTAGCAATAGAAGTTTATGCAACGTGGTATTTGGTACAGTTAAAATAGTTCAAGTGGGAAAGAATATCTAAAAACATAAACCGATGTATTTGCTTCCCTGCATTGCTGTGGTTGAAGGCCCTTTTATCTTCCTACCTGATTTAATAAAATGATATATATCATACTGTTGACATTTCAGTTACTTTTTTGAGAGGAAAACTGTTTTATTCTAGTTTCCTTCCTTTGGCCAGTGTTACAGCATTCAGATGCTTAAGCAAATATATTAGTATTAAAGTTTAATTCAAATTAAGAATAGCACTCTGGGATCTCCAGGTGGGTTATGGTAGCAATATATAAAGTAAGGGGCAAATCATCAATTTTATTAACCATTGAAAACTCATCCTAACTATGTATAGCCTAACCTAGTTGAGAACATATATTTCTGAGAAGGTTGTTTCCTCATCTGTATTCCCTAGGAAAATGTTATATCCAAAGAACAAATAATAACTTTTTACTAAAACCTTGTTTTAGTTATCTATAGGTACATAATAAACCATCACAAAACAAAGCAACAGTCATTTTATTATATTCATAATTTTATGGATCAGAAATTTGGGCAGGACACAATGGGGGATATTTCATCTCTGCTCTGTAATGACTGAGGCCTCAGCTGATTGCTTAAATGGCTGGAAATGGCTAGGATAGCCAGTTCAAAACAAATTTTTTAAGAAGTTCAAAAGCAGGCAACTAAATAATAATATTTGATGATGTGTTCATAGATTTTTAAAAAACTATGAAGAAAAGCAAGGGAATAATTAGTGCAGAATTCAGGATCTTAGCTGTATCTTGATAGGCAAGATATCAGATTGCAGGCGGTTAAGATAATTTTCCATTTCTTTACCTGATGAGTGTATGTAAGGCTATCCATTTTATTATTGTTCTTTAATCTTAAAAGAATAGTTTCTTATAACCACTGTTATTTTCTTATCCTAAATTTTTTACTCTGTCTGAATTTTAACATGATATTGTTTACATAAGAGTCAATTTAATAATCATTTTGCATATACTGTGGGATTTAAGTAGTTCTAATTTCAACTACGTAAGATTATTGGGGATGATTTTTAATTTGTTTGTTTGCTTCTCCCTCCTCCCCCACAACCCCCTGCCATACAAATTCTTAGGTTCTAACTCCTATTTTTTTGTTGTTTTCACTGTGGCCCCAGAATCTGCATTTCTAAAAGCTCTTCCAGGTTATTTTGAGGTATGTCCAGATTTGAGAACTACTCTATCTGTCATTCAAATCTTATACTTACTGGAAAGAGTATTTATAAGCAAGTGTCAGAAGGACTCAGGGACAAAAGGAGACTTTCTCAGTGAATTGAACACAGTAATTGAACATTTAAGAAGCCAAACAGGGAGGTTGTCTAGGGATTAGCAAGGCCAGTAGCCACTGCTAATCCTGGGCTGAAGGGACAAAGGTGAGGATCTAGTTCTGGAGCTCAAGAACCCAGGTCACCTAGCCAGAGCTGAAATTGTAGAAAAGAGGCTGAGAGGAAGTGGATATCCTGGCTTCTCTCTTCCTCCTGCCTTCTGATCTATTGTCAATATCTTCTATTGCCTGACCCTAATAGAATCCTGGAGTGTGCAGACTGCAGAGTTTAGCCCCCCTGAAATACAAAGCAGAGCAGGAGATAGATCTGAAGGAAAGCCGGACCTGAACTGATGTCCAGCTAGATGGGGGATGATATGCCTTCTTAACTGATTTGGCTTCTTGTACTTTGGGCTGGAAATCAGAAATGCAGAATAGTTAAAAATTACGGATGATGGGGCTTCCCTGGTGGCGCAGTGGTTGAGAGTCCGCCTGCTGATGCAGGGGACACGGGTTCGTGCCCCAGTCCGGGAAGACTCCACATGCCGCTGAGCGGCTAGGCCCGTGAGCCATGGCTGCTGGGCCTGCGAGTCCGGAGCCCGTGCTCCGCAACGGGAGAGACCACAGCAGTGAGAGGCCCGTGTACCGCAAAATAAATAAGTAAATAAATAAAAATTACGGATGACGGACTCACACAACGTCATTGTGCTCAAAACCCAGCTCCACCCTTACTCATATTGGCTCTTTGGGAAAATTACTTGACCTCCATTCCCTATTTCACCATTTGTAAAATGGTGAGAATAATTAACTACCTCTCCACCTCTGAAACTGTACACGAAGAAGGCTAAGTGAATTCTTGTGGGTACAAAAGTATATTTTACATTTTCAAGGGAAACAGTGATACTCAACACCTGTTGTATACAGCCAAGCTATTAGTTCAAGGTAATTCACGGTTTCAACATTACATTATACATTGTTTCTTTCAACAATGTCATATCTTTGCCAAGCTTGATTTTTAGTGGTTGTTTTGATTAAAAAAACAAGTAAGATATGAAAATCAATATGAAACAATAAGGGTGGTAGTGTTCAACCTGATGCCAAGATTTGAAAAGTTATACATTGTCTAACAGGCATATATACACCTTTAGTAAGTAATTGTGATTAAGAATAAAATAAAAATAGTATTTCTTCTTTTAATTAATGCATATTTCAAGTGGCTCTAAATTTTAAGACGTAAATACTTATTAAGTTGCTTGGCCCTAACTACTTAATATGGAACTTTTAGATATTTATTTTGTTCTGGAGACGTTGTGAAAAAATTACTGAGGCACTAAGGGTGCAGTGAGCCAAGCAAGTTTAGTAACCTCTTAACCTACCTCATAGCATTGTTAAAACGATTAACTGAGCTAATAAATGTCAAATGATTTTTAAAATGCCTAGCAAGTAATAAGTACTGTGTGTCACATATTATAGGCCAAAAGACATGAGCAATAGAATTACAACTCTAGTCATTGTTACTATTACCATTAAAACTAGTGAAAACTGACCTGGGGCTTTTATGGTATCGTTATGGGACACCTTTCAGGACTTCAGGCTCATGTCTCCTACTAAGATATGTTAGTGAAGCAAATGGGTGATGTCTATGAGCGAGGATGACCATCTTTGAGAACTGCACTCTCTAATATAGTAGCCCCTAGCCACATGTGGCAGCTCACTGAGCCCCTAACATGAAGTTCCTGTGCCTGAGGAAATGGGTTTTTAATTTTAATAAATTTAAATTTTAAAAAAATCGATACTTGATTTAATTATTGGGAAACTCTTAAGAGTAACTTAGGCATGTGAATTTACTCTTTCAACTGTAAATTTTATGAAATCTAAATACAGATCAAGCATTTCTGATGAAATTTTGGCACTTCAGTTGAGATGTGCTGGAAATGTAAAATACACACTGGATTTCAAAGACTTGATATAGTGAAACAGAATATAAAAGATTCATTGATAATTTTTATATTGATTAAGTTATCCATGATGGACATATTCTTTCATATAACTCTGTACATGCCTATAATTTCTCAAGAGCAAAAATTATTGAAAATGGCATATGTGAATTTAAAAGTATACATATTTTGAATTGTGGTAAATACTGCCACAATTGTTACAATTTATAATAGAGTTTTAATTTTATTTTGTGACTGGTTTTGTTAATTTCTTAAGACATTAAATTTGTTCAAGAAAAGGAACTTTTCCCAAAAAGTATTTTTACATAAGTACACCTTTTAATTGGTTTATGAAGTTAGTTGATTCATACTTTGATTCCATAAATATCAGTTTAGCATCTTTTGTAATTTGACCCACTCATCAAGCCTTACATAAGGCCAGAACCTGAGAACATTTTCAGATTGATTGGTAATTCAAACAGAATTTCCTAAGGGGGAGAGAAAATACTATGCTGGAAATCTGGAACTAAAAACTCATTCTCGGGCTTCCCTGGTGGCGCAGTGGTTGCGCGTCCGCCTGACGATGCAGGGGAACCGGGTTCGCGCCCCGGTCTGGGAGGATCCCACGTGCCGCGGAGCGGCGGGGCCCGTGAGCCATGGCCGCTGGGCCTGCGCGTCCGGAGCCTGTGCTCCGCAACGGGAGAGGCCGCAGCAGAGGGAGGCCCGCATACCACAAAAAAAAAAAACAACAAAAAAAAAACTCATTCTCTCCTTAGTCAGTTGCTGACGTCTTCGTCCCATAATCAACTTTTAGAGGTACGGCAGTTGGCTTAAAGGTAAAGCGCGTTAACAATTAATAAGCTTTTGCAAGTCGTTTTACATCACTTCTTATTTTCAAATCATTTCCTACCAAGTTACCCAAGGGGTTGAAATCAACCAGAAAAATAATGAAAGGAGAACCGCTAAGTAGATTATTTTAACCAACAATAGCTGGTTAAAATAAATTAAAATAGGGTAACTATAATATTAATTAAAAAAATTTTTAACTTGTTCAGAATAATATTTTTTAATTTGACAAGAGCTTCTATCCAATTCTCGGTAGTTTATATTAAGTTGAAGACAGCATGAGAGTATTTGAGAGGGAGCACCATTGGTTTATTCTACAAATTTCATAAGTTTAAAAACCTTAAGTGGTTTCTTATCTTTTAAGGATGAAATTCAAAGTCTTTTTGTCAGAGGTTGAAAGCCATTTATGAGATGGTCCCTGTCTACCACTCCATTCTTATAGCCTATTCTTTTATTCTAGCCTGCAGTTCTTCTGTTTATTATATCTATAACACCTTTCCTACTCCTTCACCTAAGAAACTCCTACACTGTAGCAAGCCTTCCTTGGCTTCCCAAGTCCAAATAAGGTGTCTTTTTTGTGTTCCCTTAGCATCTACTTTTTATCTCTCTCGTAATTATAGAACTTTCACCTATTTGTCTCATCTACTACGTTTGAATATCTGGACATAAGGATTTTTTTTTTCAATTCTCTTTGTTTAAAACAGTGGTGTAAGAAGGATCTAATAGATGTGTGACAAGGAATAAATTAGAGAATAAGGCATTCCACATGGGAATGGATCAACTGCAGATGGTTTTAAATTCAAAGCAGGGTGCGTTTTACCCAGAGAAGCTAACTGATATTATATAACTTTTCTAATTTTAGTTTATTTTTTTATTGTAAACATAACACCAATGGAAGACATTTTGAAATCAAAGAAGTACAAAAATTTCACTCAGTCATCCTAATAAGCTTTGTGATACTCTTTCCTGCCAGTTTGTGTGTGTTTGTTTTTTGTTTCTTTGTTGAATGTTGGAATCTCTGACCATAATTGTGGATTTATCTCTTTCTCTTTTTCTTGCTGTTCTATTAGTTTTTGCTTCATGTATTTTGAAGCTCTGTTACTAGGTGAATGAAAATTAGAGTACCATTAGGTACTAAGCTAAAAATTAAAATACCCCTCTGGTACTCCACCTAATACTATAACATGTAAATATATCATTTCTTAAATTAGGTTTTATTTTCTATAAAGGATGAGTTTATGCTTAAATCTTGGTATTTCCTTGTTACTTTGCATTTTGTAAGAGGTTCGGTAAATGTTCATTCATTGATAAGTCCTTTCTTTACATCATTAAGCAAGTAATGCTCATCATTATGCACACTATTATGTTGTATAATTTAGCTTCCTTGACCTATTAAACAAATGATGTTATTATGTGATATTGCACTAATTTGGTACAACACTAAGGAGATATTTTGGAACTTATTTTCCATTAAAAAAATGATGTTTCTCCTACGTCATTTGCTTCATTTGCTTCTTGCTCATAAAAGAGGGGCAGAGGAACCTAAGTATGTAACTTTCTGGCCAGTATGCATGGCTGATTCAGCAGAATAAATTATTGATTCAAAGGCCAAAGCATCCTTCTCTTAGCTGGTTTTCTTTTCTAGAAATTCACCTTCAATTCTGTTTTTCACCTGCCAGAAAAAGCATCTTCTGTCTTGTTATCAGTGACCTTTGACTTGTCAGTAGCATTCAAAACATTGTTATTTCTGCATCACTAATAAAATGTATCAGGTCAACCACCTTGTCAGTTTTAGCTCTTCACTTTCCTATCCCATTTGCATTATTTGTGGTTGGAGTGTGAGAGAGGAGTTTCAGGAATTTCTGAAGATATTTTGAAAAAAGGGTGATTCTTGAATCAAAATCACTATCAGATCTGGATTTTTCTTTTATCCTTTTAAACAAAACCTTCCCTCAGTCACGTCTGAAATATATCTTTTTCTTTAAGGTTCTTTGACTTTCTAGCCTCCCATTTGCTTCTCAGTAGTGCATATCTCTCGTATTTTTACTAACTAGAGGAGTATTTGAAGTAGATTCAAAGATGGCCAAATTACTACCTTTGCTTTTCATACCATGCTCTCACCCCACTGTACCTACTTTTCTCAAGCCAAAGAGTGAAAGAGAATGATCATTTTTTGGCCAAGCTCTCTGTTGCTAAATTACAAATTTAATGTTTTGGCCAGAATTTTGCTTCATTCCTCACGCATAACCCTCTCAGCAGTATATTTTATAATTAATAAAGCTTCTATCTTTGAGGAGACCAAACCTCTCAACTGACTCGAAACTCATGACATTCTCCCTCAAGAAAATATTGAAGGTCAATTTTATTCTTGCTAGGTCATCAGTTTTCTTGTATAAATGAGTCATTACTCCAGGGCTCTGAGATTCCCCATGTCATTCAGAAATAATATAATGCTATAATAGACTTTCCTTGTAACAACTCACAAAGCCCTAGATGCTTCATAGATACTAGATACCGAGTGCTGTAGGAATCAACATTAGAAATATGTCACTGACCAGTCTGAATTGCATTCAACATCCTTGTCTCTCAGTTCCCTAGCTTCCTTAACTCTAATGATTTTTTTATCCCACCTCAGCCATTTACTCACACAATCATACCCTAGATCTCTAAAATTTCCATTTCAAATATCACACACTCTAACCATGACTTCCTGTCTTTCTAGATCCCCTACTCAAATACTCCCACTGTTTTTTACCTCCTTGGTGAACTCCAGCCTCTAGTCAATGTCCAATGATTATAATTCTTTTTTATTATCCATCACCCCCTTTATGTCATTACTCATCTTGCCCTTTTCTTCCTCTGTCATATTTCCTCATATAACCCCCAAATTTCTTTAAACCCAACTTACTCCACACCTGCATCTGAACATTATTTGAGAAAAGAATATAATTGTAGTGACTGGACTAATTTCAAATTTATTACCACAAATTCATTCAATCAGTTGATATTATTGGGCACCAACTGTGTGTGAGGTGTGCTGAGGGTGTATTAGTGAAGAAAAAATACAAAAATCCTTTTCTTCTTAGGGCATACAGTCTAGTGGGAGGTAAAATATATCTTGTCAGCAAGTGCTAAGGAGAATATACAGTAGGGAAAAGAATAGGAAGTGTTGATGGTAGGAAGTGGAAGGATTGCTGTTTTAGCTAACAAAGAAGACATCACTAATTTCAAATAGACATTTGTTACTGCCAGTAAATTCCCATTCTCTAGACAACTGTTTCATACTCTCTTCTTAAATCTCTAGCTCCTTTTCTCTCTCTTTCAGCCAATGACCTTGCCACCTACAGGTAAAGAGATGAAATAAAACATGAACTGTATCATATTTCTACCATCAGTTTCACCATCTTACCTGTATCTGTACCCACCCGCTGTGCCTTCCCTTTGGTTATAATAGAGAAATACCTCTTTTAAGTAAGCCTCTACACTTAAGCACTGAATCCCAGTCTCTTCTTCTTTCTTAAGGACTTTGCACCTGAAATTTTCCCTTTCCTGCATTATCAGTCTCTTCCTTTCCATGGAAGCATCCTCCTCAGTAAACAAACATTTTTAATATCACAATTTTAAAAAAACAACCTTGATCCTAAATTCCTTTATGGCTTTGCTTCATTTTTCTCTTCCCTTTACGGCAAAACTCCTTGAAAATGTTCTCCATATTCTTCCCTTCCTCCAGTTCTTCACTTCCCATTTGCTCCTTAAACCATTGCAATTGAGCCTTTGTCCTCACTTTACTGAAATAACCATTTCTCCTTTCTTGATATGTTGTTTCTAGGCTTCTTGACCTCAGAGTCACTGGTTTTCCTCACCAACTCCACCTCCTGGCCTCCTTCTCCTCTAACAGATTTCTAATTTTGGAGTGCCTCTAGCCTTTGTCTTTGGCCTTCCTTTCTATGTACATTCTTTCGGGGTTTGGTCCCATGGTTTCTAAGGCCATCTCTTCACTGAGGCCGTATAATTTATATCTTCAGCCCTACCTTTCCCCTAAACTCAACTCAGGTTTAGTCCAATTAGCTGCTGGAAATTGCCACTTAACATGGCCAAACCCTAAAAAAGATTTCCTCCCCACCAAAATCATCTTTTATTTCTTGTCTCAGTAAATGGCACCCAGTTGCTTGGGCCAAAAAACCAAGAAGGCATCCGTGATTGCTCTCCCTCACTAATACCTCTTGACTGCTCCAAAATAGAGTCCTAGGTCTGCCACTTCTCACCATCCCAAATGCTGTAAGTTTAGTATAACTACATCACCTCTAGCGTGGCTTACTACAGAAGGCTTCTAACTTTTCTGTCTGCCTTAAGTGGGCCTTGCCTATCTATGCAACTTCACCTTTCTCTAAGCTTTTCCTTGTTCACAGTGTTCCAGCCATACTGTCTTTTCTGTACTGAAGACATACTCAATTTCATTTCCATATCAGGTACTTAGCTCCTGCTATTCCTTTGCTTAGAACATTCTTCCCTATTGTGTGGCCGCCTCTTTCTCGTCAGTCAAGCTAAACATTTCAGCCTTTAATGAAGACTTTTCCTTCATCTAAAGATGAGGTAGCCCCTTTCCTCATCTCCACCAACACTGTTCTCCATTTCCCCTTTTTTATGTTGTTTATAACACTTACCAGTATCTGAAATTATCCTTTTTATTTATGTATGTAAAGGCTTGTATCTTTTTCTCCCTTACTGTAACTCCTTAAGGACCTGTTGTCCTTACTTACTTCTCTGTTGCCTTGGGACATGGTTGGTGATCAACAAGTTTTTGTTAACTGATTGATTCCTAGAGAAGACTAAAGACACAAACGAACACCCCCAAACTCCCTACAGACATCTGAGGATTCCTTGAACCTTTGAATCCCTGATATTTTTATTTCCCTGCAGGAAAATTAGGATACAGTAAATCCCAACTGTCCTAGGCGTATATTTTCTTTGGCTCAAAGAAAATAGAATACCATCCAGACCAAAACAAAATTATATCAGAATCTCCCTATTTTGTATGTCATAGCTATCTAAAATACTTAAAATAGTACTTCTTTGAAGAATGTAGCTATTTTTTTCATGAGAGCTGCTCATCTTTACCTAATCATTTAAGGGATAAATATTTCGTATTACCACTCCTAAGTAAGATAACTACTCCATTTTGAAGAGAGTGCATTGCCTAAAAATTTTAATATTTCTTGTAGGTCTTCTAGAGGTAGGAGTAAAAAATGTTTGACTACCATAATTAGATCTATTTATTCCATAACCTGGGCCAGTAGACCAATTTAATAATCCTGCCATTTTTCACCAGAAATGTTCTAGTTACTGGGTTTCAAGAATTGTGTCCTTGACTAAAAGCCTAGATACTATCACTGTATCATTTTATCCATTACTTTCTAGAACCCCCAGTGAATGTAGTACTTCTCTTTGGTAATAGTAATAGGTAACGAATGAGTTTTCAGAAATTAAATACCAGACCCACAAACTAAAATTCCCAAATTATAAATCTTTCATAGCTTTCAATTGAACTTTCAAGACTTGTTACATTTGTAAATAATCAGGAACAAGTTATCTCTTACTAGATCACTTTGAAATTTGATACTCTCCTATCTGCCATTTTCCACCTCAGAGAATATGGCCTTAGTAGGATAGATGGACGAATGGATGGGTGGGTGAATGAGTGAGGGGATAGAGAGAGAGAGGTATATAATATTTTATATATATATAATATATACATAAATATATAAATATAGATAAGTATAGAGGTAACTACATTGTATATCTGTGTGTTTGTGTGTGTACCTGCACATGCATTAGGAACATGTATCAATATGGCCCTTCCTAAAGACCATCACAGATTGTTTGTTAGTCATTCAGGTAGCTACCCCCTACATTAATGGGCAAGAGTATACTTTATTTTTTTAACATCTTTATTGGAGTATAATTGCTTTAAAATGGTGTACTAGTTTCTGCTTTAAAACAAAGTGAATCAGTTATACATATACACGTTTCCATATCCTTCCCTCTTGCATCTCCCTCCCTCACCTCTAGGTGGTCAAAAAGCACTGAGCTGATCTCCCTGTGCTATGTGGCTGCTTCCCACTAGCTATCTATTCTACGTTTGGTAGTGTACGGTATTTGTTTTTCTCCTTCTGACTTACTTCACTCTGTATGCCAGACTCCAGTTCTATCCACCTCATTACAAATAACTCAGTTTCATTTCTTTTTATGGCTGAGTAATATTCCATTGTATATATGTGCCACATCTTCTTTATCCATTCATCTGTTGATGGACAGTTAGGTTGCTTCCATGTCCTTGCTATTGTAAATAGAGCTGCAATGAACATTTTGGTACATGACTCTTTTTGAATTATGGTTTTCTCAGGGTATATGCCCAGTAGTGGGATTGCGGGGTCGTATGGTAGTTCTATTTGTAGTTTTTTAAGGAACCTCCATTCTGTTCTCCATAGTGGCTGTATCAATTTACATTATTCCCACCAGCAGTGCAAGAGGGTTCCCTTTTCTCCACACCCTCTCCAGCATTTATTGTTTCTAGAGTTTTTGATGATGGCCAATCTGACCGGTGTGAGATGATATCTCATTGTCGTTTTGATTTGCATTTCTCTAATGATTAATGATGTTGAGCATTCTTTCATGTGTTTGTTGGCGATCTGTATATCTTCTTTGGAGAAATGTCTATTTAGTTCTTCTGCCCATTTTTGGATTGGGTTGTTTGTTTTTTTGTTATTGAGCTGCATGAGTTGCTTATAAATTTTGGATCTTGATCCTTTGTCATTTGCTTCATTTGCAAATATTTTCTCCCATTCAGAGGGTTGTCTTTTTGTCTTGTTTATGGTTTCCTTTGCTGTGCAAAAGCTTTTAAGTTTCATTAGGTCCCATTTGTTTATTTTTGTTTTTATTTCCATTTCTCTAGGAGATGGGTCAAAAAGGATCTTGCTGTGATTTATGTCATAGAGTGTTCTGCCTATGTTTTCCTCTAAGAGTTTGATAGTGTCTGGCTTTACATTTAGGTCTTTCACCCATTTTGAGTTTATTTTTGTGTGTGGTGTTAGGGAGTGTTCTAATTTCATACTTTTACATGTAGCTGTCCAGTTTTCCCAGCACCACTTATTGAAGAGGCTGTCTTGTCTCCACTGTATATCCTTCCCTCCTTTATCAGAGATAAGGTGACCATATGTGTGAGGGTTTATCTCTGGGCTTTCTGTCCTGTTCCATTGATCTATATTTCTGTTTTCTGCCAGTACTATAGTGTCTTGATTACTGTTGCTTTGTAGTATAGTCTGAAGTCAGGGCGCCTGATTCCTCCAGCTCCATTTTTCTTTTGCAATATTGCTTTGGCTATTCGGGGTCTTTTGTGTTTTCATACAAATTGTGAAATTTTTTGTTCTAGATCTGTGAAAAATGCCAGTGATAGTTTGATAGGGATTGCATTGAATCTGTAGATTGCTTTGGGTAGTAGAGTCATTTTCACAATGTTGATTCTTCCAATCCAAGA
>NC_041229.1:80881414-80882175 GCF_002837175.3 Physeter macrocephalus
TAGTAGTTTTCGGGTTGTATCCTTAGGATTCTCTATGTATAGTATCATGTCATCTGCAAACAGTGACAACTTTACTTCTTCTTTTCCAATTTGGATTCCTTTTATTTCTTTTTCTTCTCTGATTGCTGTGAGTAAAACTTCCAAAGCTATGTTGAATAAGAGTGGTGAGGGTGCGCAACCTTATCTTGTTCCTGATCTCGGTGGAAATGGTTTCAGTTTTTCACCATTGAGGATGATGTTGGTTGTGGGTTTGTCATATATGGCCTTATTATGTTGAGGAAAGTTCCTTCTAGGCCTACTTTCTGCAGTGCTTTTATCATAAATGGGTGTTGAATTTTGTCAAAAGCTTTCTCTGCATCTATTGAGATGACCATATGGTTTTTCTCCTTCAGTTTGTTAATATGGTGTATCACGTTGATTGATTTGCGTATATTGAAGAATCCTTGCATTCCTGGAATAAACCCCAGTTGATCATGGTGTATGATCCTTTTAATGTGCTGCTGGGTTCTGTTTGCTAGCATTTTATTGAGGATTTTCGCATCTATGTTCATCAGTGACATTGGCCTCTAGTTTTCTTTCTTTGTGACATCTTTGTCTGGTTTTGGTATCAGGGTGATGGTGGCCTTTTACAATGAGTTTGGGAGTGTTCCTCCCTTTGCTGTATTTTGGAAGAGTTTGAGAAGGATAGGTGTTAGTTCTTCTCTAAATGTTTGATAGAATTCGCCTGTGAAGCCATCTGGTCCTGGGCTTTTGTTTGTTGG